>NC_057801.1:141637438-141657257 GCF_018294505.1 Triticum aestivum
GATCACTTATTTCTTGTAGATCTCGTCATGGCCAAACAAGTGTACGAGTGCAACTGGGTTCCCTCCCGTGTCACAGAATCACAGCTGAACGATCTAGTCCTGATTGGCGCTTTGGATAGCAAAGATACGATTCATTGGAGGGTTCCTGGAGATGAATGTCCTCCTACACCCCAGGAAGGAGAGGTCGTGGTCTTCACAGATCATATGGCCCGGGGCTTCAAACCGCCCGGCTCCAAATTTTATCGGGATGTGTTAGCCAACTTTCAGCTCCGTCCACAGGATATCGGCCCCAACTCCGTCACCAATCTTTGTCATTTTCAAGTACTTTCCGAGGCATACCTTCAAGAGGAGCCTTCAGTCGAATTATTTAGGGATCTCTTTCATCTGAACCGTCGGACTGAATTCACTGACGGCCCTAATACCGAACTAGGCGGTATGGCTATTCAGAAGAGGAAGGAAATCACCTACCCTCACTTCAAACTCCATACGCACCCCAAAGAATGGAACGTAACTTGGTTTTATTGCAAGGATACATCTCCTGCCAATGAAAATCCCTTGCCTGGCTTCGGTCCGGAACGGCTCAGCAACACTCACCCTTTTCCACAAAGGCTAAGCGCCAAGGAGAGAATTAAATATGCTCCTCAACTGTCCAAGCTCCGGGCCTTCATGGCCAATGGTTTAACAGGAATAGACCTTGCACGCTGCTGGATATCATGGAGCATTTTGCCTCTAAGCCGGCGCCCAAATTTGATGTGTGAGTATACTGATAGTGTCGATGACCCACTCCGACACACTAAAATCCAACTCCCTGAGGACGAAGTCACATAATCTGTGAAAAAGATGCTGAACGAACCGGAGCACCTCTGTGCTCAAACCGGTCTGCTTCCTTACTGCACCACCAACAAACCGCCTGCGGTAATATTTCAATTGCTCTATTGTTGAACCGGTTTACTATTTTATATGTTCAACGTTTTAATTGCTGCTGATCCAGGGTGATAATCCGTTCTGGAGTAAAAAACTTCCTCAAGACAAAATGGAGAAGGTAGGACGGCCAACCCGGCCCAAGACCAAGGTTATCAAGAAACCAGCTCATAAGAGAAAAACCACCGCTTCTTCTGACCCAGCTATTGATGATGATGTGGGTAATCCGGATCTTGAGGTAGAACTTGATTCACTTGGCTTACTTTTTACACGCCTTATTGATGATGATGTTTGTCAGGATGACGCTGAAGCCAGCAATGCGGTTTTCGTTGAGGTAACCATTCTCTCTTCCGATTCAGAAATCTTGCCTTTGCCAAAATTTCGCCGGGCAAACCGGAAAGTTAAATTTTCTCATCCTCTTGCTTATCTGGATTCCCAATTTCTTATGAAGACCCAGCAACACGAAGCTCGCCGCACAACCCGGCACAGTGGCCAGGTAGTTACCTCTGCCGATTTACCAAACAGTCCGGTTCGAAAACGCCGCTCCGAGGTCTCCGACCTTTTTATTGATTTAAATCGTAAAGCGGGTTTCTTCCGTCAACCTCTTAATCCATCCGACTCCGATTATCAGGTCACTTCTCATTCATCATCTGGTGAATCGTCGGCCACCCAGCTACCACCTTTGAAAACAGTTGCTGGGTAAGTTAAACCGAACATATGCTTCCAGTATACTGCACAATGGTTTACACTTTTCCTTAATTTTTATCTTTTCTTCCAGGGCTAAACCGAAATCAAGCAAGAAGGCCCGCCTGGATAAAGCGGCTGAAGAAAATGTTGCCCCAGAACATGACCAAGCGCCGGATCGTGAAATGTTTACTTCTGAAGATATCCCCAATGATCCTTCTCTGCAAGACGACGTTATCCCTGAAGAGGGTCTTATTAATACTTCAGTGTCTGCTGATCTGCCTGCCAGCTCTGTCCAGATTGAAAAATCCCACACTCCTGCTGACAAAACGGCTGCACCAACCCAAACCGGCGAGTCAAAAGATGACGATGTTGTGATTACTGGTGTAGGCCGCTCTGAACCCGGGAATCCTGCCACCCTTACCAGGCATACCATCAAAGAGGATTCTTCCCCTTTGAACAAAGGAAAATGGGATGTTGAATTAGAAACATACGCCGCTCTGAATGCTCAAGATCTTCACTCTGGCTATTTAAACCGGCTTTACACTAGCCGTGACTATGAAGCTGGTCTGGTCAAAATGACGAGGGATAAATTTGAGGTAAATTCCATCTTTCTTTTCTGCCATTGCATTCATCCCAGTAGCCCCCAAGGGCCGGTGTGTGACTTTGGTCAAACCGGGACTTAATCCTGAATATAGTTTGTGAAATCCGTCGGCATAACCCTCGAAGGCCGGTTTAGCATAAGCAAACCGGGGCTAAAAAATAAAAAGCTGTCCTTAGAACATGACTTGATCAAATAGCCATTAGCCCTCAAGTGCCAAGTTGAATACTTGTATTGAGCTTGGGACTTTGTAATCGAACAATTGTACAAAAAATTGAAGGTACATTAGCCCCCAAGTATCAGGCATATAACTTTGTTATGTGGTTGATAGTTCAATTTCTTGGCTCGCCTGTGTAAAGTTTGAAAATACCATCTGTATGCAGGCTGAGATTAAAATCAAGGAAGACTAGATTGCCGATTTGCAGGAGGCCCTGAAGACCCAGCAAGCTGAAACAGATAAGGCCAAGCAAGAATTAACCAGCGCTTTGAGCACTGCTGAACGGCTGAAAGAAAATTTCAAGAAAGAGCGGTCTGACTGGGCCACTGAGAAGGCCGGTTTAACCAAAAGAGCAGAAGATGCCGAAGCGGCCCTTAAACCGGTGGTGGATGAACTGATGGCCGTACAGCGGCAAATACACTCCATGACTGCTGCAATCTTTGGTAAGCTCCTTGTAACTTTTGTGATGAATTTTGAATCTGCTGTATCGTAAGTCCGGTTTGAGACCATTCCAATCTTTGTTGTAGGCACACGTATTGGGCACTTAGGAAATGATGTGCGGAAGAAATTGAAAGCTGCCTACACCTTGGTAGAACAACTGTATACCGGAGCCCAACGAATCATCACCACAGCATCTCACAACAACCTGGCGCCCTCTTTAATCCAGGACACTCTTAGCAAGCTGTCAATGCTTCCAGCCCGGATTGAGGAGCTGAAAAAATCCGCTGCTCGAACCGGAGCCATCAATGCCTTAATCCGGGCAAAGGCATGGGTGCCCGACTTTGATCCTGTGGAAGCAGCTCAAGGCTATCCCAGTCTGAAAGAAGATGGCTCTGAGTTCAACGAAGAAGATTTAAGGGCCATAAACCGTGCAGTGCGCCCTCTTGCTTGCCAGTTAGCTGAAGAGGCAGATTTGACGCATTATCAAGCGCAATATAACAATCAAAACAAGCGAGTGCCTGCCCCAACTGTTGAAGCGGAGAATCTGATTCCTCCAATCCGTAAGCACACCTACGCCCCTGATATTGAACCGTCTTCCCTGATCCATGAAGAAGCTGTTTTCCAAGCTTTAATGGGAATCAACTGGACCACTGTTGATTTCCAGCCAATGGGTAGAGACGACGAAGCTGAAGCGGCGGAGGATGAGGAGCAGGCTTGAACCGGAAGCCGGTTTGAAGAACTATCTGTAACATCCTTCCCCAAAAACAATGATTTTGTTTGGGCACCATGCTGCTTTGTAATAGGATAATTAAAACTTCTGCCTGGAATATGCCTTCGTGCATAAGTACTGAGGCTTTTGCTTGAAAAACTTTAACTCATATTTCCTGCAATCGGAAAAAATTTGAACATGTTTGGGTATGAGGCTGGCTTTATCCAAGCCTGAAGCGGTGGTTTTTATAAACCATTACCGTCAAAAAGGGAGAAAGTAGCCCCCGTACAAACCGTACTGACTTAATACGAGCCCCCTGGTTACTCCGTGAGGTGAACAGGGAAAAGGTAAACCGGGCAGAATCCTCCGGATTAGAAGGGGGATCAAAAATCATTGACTGACCCGGAAAAAATATACTTGTTGACATAAAGAAATCCAACAAAAAACGAACAAACCATGAAAAGAACATGGAAGCAAAAGTAATAATAAAAACCATTTGCAAAAATATGCTATACTGAGCTGTTCAGATGGCATTACCATGGTTGGACAAGATCAAGGCCCCCAATAGGAGTGACAATGATTCAGGTCAGCCAGGTCCCCAAATGACTCGTGGCATATATGCCAGATCAAGAGGCATAGGAATGGCTCGGGCCCGACCATGCTCCCAAATGATTTTGTGGCCTTAGGCCGACCAAGAGGCGTGACTGGTTCAGACTTGACCAAGTCCCCAAATGATCTGGTGGCTGTCGCCTATCAAAGGGTGTTCGTTGGTTCGGACACGACCAAGGCCCCCAGTGATATATAAAAACAAATGTCAAGGGGTAAACCGGAGGCCGCTTTAAGCAGAACCACTCCGTGTAACCTCGCATGATGAGACAGACATAAACCCCGCTTCGGTTGAGGCTCCGGTTTGATATATCAAAGATAATATATACATTGTCATGATATGTACATAGATAGAGCCAATGGCTCAAGTATAGTAAGGCCGAAGATGAGCTATATTCCACGGTCTGCCGGTCTCCTCCTCTGATGTACGTGAGTCTTGATGCTCTCGAATATCAATCAGATAATACGACCCGTTGTGCAGATTCTTGCTGACTACGAAAGGTCCCTCCCAAGGCGGGGATAACTTGTGCATATCCGTTTGATCTTGGATGAATCGAAGCACCAAATCTCCTTCTTGAAAAGTTCTGGTTCTAACCCGGCGACTGTGATAACGATGAAGATCTTGCTGGTAAATCGCCGAACGGGCAGCCGCTATATCACGCTCCTCGTCCAATAGGTCCAAAGCATCTTGTTGTGCTGTCTCATTGTCTGCCTCCACATAAGCTGCCACACGAGGCGAATCGTGCCGGATGTCACTAGGGAGAACTGCCTCTGCTCCATAGACCATGAAAAATGGCGTGTATCCTGTGGACCGGTTTGGTGTAGTATTGATACTCCATAATACAGATGGCAGCTCTTCAACCCAACATCCTGGTGTTCTTTGCAATGGGACCAAAAGCCGAGGTTTGATGCCTCGCAAGATTTCCTGATTAGCTCGTTCTGCCTGTCCATTGGACTGGGGGTGTGCCACCTGACGACACATTAAGTCGGATGTGCTCCCGTTCACAGAACTCCTTCATAGCGCCCTTGGATAAATTGGTACCATTATCAGTAATGATACTATGTGGAAAACCAAACCGGAAAATCACCTTCTTGATGAACTGTACCGCTGTTGCTGCATCACACTTGCTGACAGGCTCCGCTTCAACCCACTTGGTAAATTTATCAACTGCCACCAAAAGGTGAGTTTTCTTATCCTTGGACCTTTTAAAAGGTCCAACCATGTCTAGCCCCCAAGTTGCAAACGGCCATGTTATTGGGATCATCCTCAATTCCTGAGCCGGCACATGAGCACGCCTTGAAAATTTCTGACATCCATCACACCGTTTAACCAAGTCCTCCGCGTCAGCATGTGCTGTCAACCAGTAGAACCCGTGACGAAACGCCTTTGCAACCAGAGACTTTGAACCGGCGTGGTGCCCACAATCCCCTTCATGGATTTCTCTTAAGATTTCACAGCCTTCCTCAGGAGAAACACAACGTTGAAACGCCCCTGATACACTGCAATGATGTAATTCACCATTGACAATCGTCATAGACTTGGATCGCCGGACTATCTGCCTGGCCAGAATCTCATCCTCTGGCAACTCCCCCCTTGTCATGTACGCAAGATAAGGGACTGTCCAATCCGGAATAACACGCAGGGCTACCACCAATTGGGACTCCGGATCAGGAATAGCCAAATCCGCTTCACCTGGGAGCTTGACTGACGGATTGTGCAACACATCCAAAAAGACGTTAGGCGGAACCGGTTTACGCTGAGAGCCTAACCGGCTTAAAGCATCCGCCGCTTCATTCTTCCGACGGTCCACGTGATCCACTTGATAACCCTTGAAACAACCTGCAATATTATCCACTTCCCGACGATATGCAGCCATGAGCAGGTCTTTAGAGTCCCAAGTGCCGGACACCTGTTGAGCCACTAGGTCCGAGTCACCAAAACACTTAACCCGGCTTAAATTCATCTCTTTAGCCATCCGCAGACCATGGAGCAAGGCTTCATACTCAGCTGCATTATTAGTACAAGGGAACATTAAGCGGAGAACATAACAAAACTTATCACCTCGCAGGGAAGTTAATACGACTCCAGCCCCCGAGCCTTCCAATTGCCTGGATCCGTCAAAATGAATAGTCCAATATGGGTGATCCGGCTTCTCCTCTGGTGCTTGTAATTCCGTCCAATCATTGATGAAATCAACAAGTGCTTGAGACTTCACTGCCGTCCGAGGCACGTACTTCAGTCCATGCAGCCCCAGCTCTATAGCCCACTTGGCAATTCGGCCAGTCACCTCCCGATTCTGTATAATATCACCCAAGGGAGCTGAACTGACCACTGTGATGGAGTGCCCTTGGAAATACTGCTTCAACTTCCGACTGGCCATAAAAACACCATAGACCAGCTTCTGCCAATGCGGATACCTTTGCTTGGATTCAATCAGCACCTCACTGATATAATAAACCGGCCGCTGAACCGGATATTCCTTGCCTGCCTCTTTGCGCTCCACCACAATAGCCATGCTAACTGCCCGAGCATTAGCCGCTACGTATAATAATAGTGGCTCCTTGTCGACCGGAGCTGCAAGAACAGGCGGATTGGCTAACTGCCGCTTCAGGTCCTCAAATGCCTCGTCAGCAGCTGGACTCCAGACGAAATTGTCTGTCTTCCTCAGCATTTGGTACAAAGGGATAGCCTTCTCCCCGAGGTGGCTGATAAACCGGCTCAGCGCAACGATTCGGCCCGCCAAACGCTGAACATCGTTAATACACGCCGGTTTAGCTAGAAATGTAATAGCCGTAATCTTCTCCGGATTAGCCTCAATTCCTCTGTTAGACACCAAGAAACCCAGTAACTTGCCTGCTGGAACACCAAAAACACACTTGGCCGGATTAAGCATCATCCTGTAAGCTCGTAAGTTGTCAAAGGTCTCCTTCAAATCATCCACCAATGTCTCCTTCTGCCTTGATTTTACTACAATATCATCCACATATGCGTGCACATTGCGGCCGATCTGCTCATGCAGGCAATTCTGTACACACCGTTGATAGGTGGCTTGGGCACTCTTGAGCCCGAAGGGCATAGATACATAGCAGACGGCTCCAAAAGGAGTGATGAATGCTGTTTTCTCCTAGTCCTTAACCGCCATCTTGATCTGATGATATCCAGAGTATGCATCCAAAAAACTCAAACGCTCACAACCCGCCGTGGCATCAATGATCTGATCAATACGGGGGAGGGCAAAGGGATCTACCGGACAGGCCTTGTTAAGATCTGTGTAATCCACACACATACGCCAAGTACCATTTTTCTTAAGAACCAGCACCGGATTAGCAAGCCACTCTGGATGGAACACCTCAATAATAAACCCAGCTGCTAAAAGCCTGGCCACTTCCTCTCCAATGGCCTTGCGTCTTTCTTCGTTAAACCGGCGGAGGAACTGTTTCACCGGTTTATACTTAGGATCCACATTAAGAGTGTGCTCAGCGAGTTCCCTCGGTACACCTGGCATGTCAGACGGCTTCCATGCAAAAATGTCCCGATTCTCACGGATGAACTCGATGAGCGCGCTTTCCTATTTGGGATCTAGGTTGGCACTGATAGTGAACTGCTTGGACGAATCGCCGGGCACGAAGTCAACAAGCTTGGTCTCAGCTGCCGATTTGAACTTCAGATCTGAATCATGCTCTGTAGTTGGCTTCTTTAAAGGGGTCATATCCGCCGGATCAACATTGTCCTTATAATACTTCAACTCCTCCGTGGCACAGACTGACTCTGCATAAGCCGCATCACCTTCCTCACATTCCAAAGCAACCCTACGGCTCCCATGAACCGTTATGGTCCCCTTGTAACCCGGCATCTTGAGCTGCAAGTAGATATAACAAGGTCGCGCCATGAACTTGGCGTAAGCCGGCCGGCCAAACAAGGCGTGATACGGGCTCCGGATCTTCACCACCTCAAATGTTAGTTTTTCCGACCGGGAGTCGTGCTCATCCCCAAAAGCCACATCTAGGGCTATTTTACCAACAGGATATGCAGATTTGCCTGGCACAACACCGTGGAATACCGTATTCGACGGTCTGAGATCCTTGTCGGTTAGTCCCATGCGTCGGAATGTCTCATAGTATAGTATGTTAATACTACTTCCTCCATCCATGAGTACCTTGGTGAATTTATAACCCCCCACCTGAGGGTCTACCACTAATGCTAGCTGGCCCGGGTTATCAACCCGGGGCGGGTGATCCTCTCTGCTCCACACGATAGGCTGCTCCGACCAGCGCAAGTAACATGGTAAGGCCGGTTCAACAGAATTCACCGCTCGCTTGTGGAGTTTTCGGTCGCGCTTATCCAAACTAGTTGTGAAAACATGATATTGCCCATTGTTCAACTGTTTTGGCTGGCTCTGATAACCCGACTGCTACTGCTGCTGCTGGCTGTTCTGATTATTCTGGTGATTGTGACCGCCCTGATTGCGACTTGAACCGGAAGCTCCATCGTGATCCGGCCCGTGGAAACCGGATTCTGAACCGCCACCTGATCCGTGATCATACCGGAAAGCATTAGAGTTTTTGAACTCCTGCATGATATAACAATCTTTCCAAAGATGGTTAGCCGGAGCCTCCTTCGTCCCGTGCTTCGGGCAAGGCTGATTCAACAAATAGTTCAAACGGCTTGCATTAGGATTGGGAGCCCCGCTACGATTTGCCGGTTTACCTCTGCGCCGCTGCCCCCTGTCCTGTGCGTTAGTGTTGGCCACAAAGTCCACGCTGCCATCCGCTTTGCGCTTGCCACCGTTTCCATGACCCGCTAGCTTGTTCTGCTGCTGCTTGGAGTTGCTATTCTTCTTTCCCTTCCCTGCTTTAGCATCATTAAGCTCAGGATCCTTGGTACTGTCCGAATCGGCATACTTCACTAAAGCAGCCATGAGGGTTCCCATGTCATTACAGAACCGCTTCATGCGTCCCAATTTCAATTTTAGAGGCTCAAACCGGCAGTTGCCTTCCAGAGTTAAGACCGCAGAGTCAGCATTAATCCTGTCAGACGAGTGCAAAATTTCTGAAACGCGACGCACCCAATGGGTCGTTGATTCTCCTTCTTCTTGGACACAAGCCACCAGGTCCACTATGGACTTGGGCTGCTTACATGTATCCTTGAAATTCTATATAAACCGGGCCCGCAACTGGGCCCATGAGCTGATAGAATTGGGCGGTAGGCTCTTTAACCAAGTACGAGCCGTGCCCTCAAGCATCATGGTGAAATATTTTGCACATGCGGCCTCATCCACGTCCAGCATTTCCATGGCCATCTCATAACTCTCTATCCATGCTTCAGGGGGTAAATCAGCGGTGTAATTCGGCACCTTGCGTGGACCCTTGAAATCTTTGGGCAGGCGCACATTACGTAAAGCAGGGACCAAGCAAGGCACTCCCAGAGCGGATGTGATTCCTGGCACGGCAGAACGAACCGGTGTGAGTCGGCCCGCATTATCCTGTGCCGCTAACTCGGCGTCCCTTTGCGCCTGGGCCCGGTTCACCGCATCCCGAGTATTGACAACACCGCCTGCCGGGTCATCACCACGGGCCGCTTCACGGCCTTGCGCATTGCTTGATATGGCCGGTTCATCTATGCGCCTGCTATAGCTCCGGCTCGGACGGGGCGTAGAATGAACCCGATCATGGCTGTATGAGTATGCCTCTTGCTGAATCAGCGCGGTCCGGAGAAGCTCCTTAACCCGGCGCGTCTCTATTGCTTGCGGAGAATCCCCTTCGACTGGGATGGCCTCTAATCGTGTGGCGGCCGCAACAAGGTTGTCCATAGGATTCGAATAATGACCCGGGGGCGTCTGGACCGGCGGATGGACCACAATATTTTGGCGAGGGGGTTCCATCAGGCGAGGTTGGACTGCCACTCCTGCCCCTGACGCCTCAATCCGGTTTGTCTCCTGATACCGCGGTGGATTACTGGGTCCAGCTCCTGGAGTGTGAAAGAGATTTCGGGGGTCAAACCCTAACGGCAGGCGTGATCTGTGCTTCCGCTTCAAAACCTCCTGTGATGCATTCTGGTCAAGCATGAGTTTATAGGCCTGTGCGTCCAAAGAGGCCCGCTCTGCAGCCATCCGGTCTTTTTCCGCTGCCAGATCCGCTTTGGCTTGCACGATCTGCTCTCTCACCTTCGCAATTTCTGCATTATGAGCCTCTTGATCTAGCGGATCATCCTCTGTCATAAGCGCGGCTAGTGCGTCAAACAGATTAGACAGAACTTGAACCGGCGGGCGCACAAGGCCTCCTGCCCCTGCTGCCGCTGCCGCTGCGGATCCGGAGAGCATTGCTGCGGCAGTCGAAGAGTAATTCGCCGCCTGGGTGCCAGCCATGAATATTCCAACCCGGTTGATCTGGCCTGGGGGGTCCGGAATACTGTTGCCATCGGAACAACCCCTCACCTGATCGTCTTGCATCCGGTATAGCGACTCGGTCTCTCCGGTCGAAGACTCGTCGCCGGAATAGACGACGGTCTCGTTACCGTGCTCTGATTCGTCCTCACGCTTTCCTCCGTAGATGACTCCAACGAAGGCACGCTTCATGGCTGGTTTAACCTGGGTAGATCTCGCACGCTGAGTCGTCTCGACGGGGTCGGTGTAGATGTCCGGCTCAGGCCCAGGCTCACAGATCTTGCCGATGAAGACGTGTATGCTGCCAAAGGGGACCCGGTACCCATACTCGATCGAATCGGCCTCGGGACCCCATCCTGCATCATCGATGTAGATCCTGCCCCGACGACTCTTGGTCATCTGGCCCACTACATAGCCTTCGAGTCCCTTGAGCTTGCCCTCCAAGATCGTCAAACTATCGTGCGATAGCCCCACGGTGGGCGCCAACTGTCGTGGATTTGTCACGGCAGGTGTCCTAGCGAAAGGACTTAGTCATGGAGCCATCGCTACGCGTTTACTTGAAGGGGTTAAAGCGGACACAAAGACACGAGGGTTTTATACTAGTTCGGGCCCTTCGATGAAGGTAATAGCCTACGTCTAGTTGTGGTGGAATTGATATGATCTCGATGGCTAGGGAGCAAACAAGCTTCACCTAGGCTCGAGTTGTTGTCGTCTCCCTTGAACCGCCGCCGGGTCGTCCCCTTATATACACGGGTGACGCCCGTCGGTCCATAGAGTCCCAGCCGGTTCATATTCGTATCCCGGTTGGTATCTCTCTATTCCTAACTTACAATACAAGTTATACATCAGGTCGGTTTACAGCTACAGATTCTAGACCGACTATAGGCCTTGGGCCTTCATCTGCTTCTACCACTATGAAGTTAACCCGGCCCAAGCAGGCCGGTTTACGCCCAGTGGTAATATCCCCAACATTTGAAGAATCAAGTGATCTCAGAAATTTCTTCACCACCTCATGGCCGGTGATGTTAGTGGCACAAAGTGCTTGGAGCTCATTTGAGATGTCAGTGAGGCGATCGAAGGTTTGCTGAACATTTTCATTGTTGAGTCTTTTGAAGCGGTTCAAGAGATTGCGAAGAACATCAACTCGGGAGTCACGTTGAGTTGAGACTCCTTCGTTGACCTTTGACAGCCTGTCCCAAATCAGCTTGGTAGTTTCCAGGGCACTCACTTTGCCGTACTATCCTTTGCTCAGATGGCCACATATGATATTCTACGCTTGAGAATCGAGTTGCTTGAATCTCTTCACATCAGCAGCATTCACAGACGGAGTGACCGAGGGAACACCATTTTCCACAACGTACCAGAGATCGTTATCAATTGCCTCAAGATGCATACACATCTTGTACTTCCAGTAGGGGTAGTCCGTCCCATCAAAGGTATGACACCCAGCCGAGACCTTGATCATACCTGCAGTTGACATAACTAAAACTCCAGGCGGTTAAACAAAAATCACAGAGAACAAGGGAGTACCTTGCTCTGATACCAATTGAAAGTGCGTTACGTCGACTAGAGGGGAGTGAATAGGCGATTTTATGAATTCTTCACTGAGGAATTTCAGGGTGAGGAAATTCCTAAGCGGAGAACTACTTGCAGCGGAGTAAGTACTCAGGTATAAGGATAACCGAGCAACAACATAGTCATCATGATGAAATGAAAGATAAACATAGAGTACAGAAAGCGTAAACACAGGATAAGCAGGATGAAAACAAGTTGACTGAAGAAATAGGACTGAGGAAATATAGAAAGTCTTCAGTCAAAGTCTTCAAACAGCAATGATCAGGTACATCAACACATAAATGAGGAAATGAAAGGGTTGAGGAAATAGAACCAGTAGGCTTGGTGAAGACAATGATTTGGTAGACCAGTTCCAACTTCTGTGACAATTGTACGTCTGGTTGGAGCGGCTGAGTATTTAAACTCGAGGACACACAGCCGGACACACAGTCCTCACCGCATTATCCTTGAGCTAAGATCACACAGACCTCACCCAACAGTACTGGTAAGTCTTCACAGGTGGCTTCCAAACCTTCACAGACTTGGTCACTCGGAAATCTACAATTCCTCTTGGATGCTCAGACCATGACGCCTAACCGTCTGGAGGATACACAGTCCTCAAAGGTAACAACCATCGGTTCCACACAGGAACAATCTCTTCAGTGATGCTCAATCACTTTGGGGTTTGTAGGTTTGGGTTTTCCTCACTTGATGATTTTTGCTCAAAGTCCTCGGAGGATGGGATGCTCTCAAATGACAAGTGTCAGTTTCTCTCGGAGCAGCAAACCAGCTAGTGGTTGTAGCACTACAAAAAAAGACACATCCGTGACATTTTGGGCCGAACAATTTTTTTTCCTGTCATACATATGACACTTCTATGACGATAATTGTGACAAAACCAGGTATCATCATAGATGTGGTGCGCTCCTACTTCTATGACTAAAATCCATGACAGAAAATGGGCTTTTCGTCCTGGGCGGGCCAGAGACGCAACTGCATAACATTCTTTGGGCCGTCCATGACAGAAAAAACCGTGGTAGAAGCGAGGGGGAGGAAAATTTCGGGGAGTTGCCGGTTACGGTGGGAGGTCGGGGGCCCAACGATGCGCGTTTCTCTCGTACACGTACGCGTGTGTGTGCTAGGCATTGGCTCTAACTGAACCCGAGCGAGGCGTTGGGCTCTAACTGAACCCGAGCGATTGCACTGCAGGCTACGTGTTACTGAACCCGAGCGATCGATTCCTTTGCTACTGCTGCTAACTGAAGCCGATCGATGCTACCTCTCTGGATGAACAGTGAGCATTTGCGAGGGGGGGGGGTTGGATGAACAGTGAGTGGTGGGAGTGGATGAACAGGACCCGTGGCGTTGCCTCTGGATGAACAAGACCCTGATCGATCGAGTCGGTTGGGGCTGGATGAACGGGACCCCGTGGAGGGCTGGATGAACAGGACAGCCCTGTGGAGGGCTGGATGAACAGTAGCCGGTGGAGGGGTGGATGAACAGTAGCCCATGGAGGGGTGGTTGAACAAGAGCCCGTGGAGAGGGGTGGTTGAACAGTAGCCGGTGGAGTAGCGCATGGTGGAGGCTAGATGAACAGGAGCTCGTGGATGAACAGTCGCAGGTGGAGGCTGGAGGAGGTCGACGGTGGATGAACAGTAGCCCGTGGAGGCTGGAGGAGGTCAATGGTGGAGATGAACAGTATCCCATGGAGTCCCGTTTTGCGGTACGCCACACCCCTCCCGATGAACAGGACCCCCGATTCGACCGTAGCGCTCCAACACAAGTCCGTTTTGTCCATTTTGCGGTACGCCACATCCCTCCCGATCAACAGGACCCCTGTTTCGACCGTGGGAGGTCCGTTTCCTCCGTTTTGCGGCATGCCACACCCCTCCCAATGAACAAGGTCCCGTTTCGAACGTGGCCGGTCAAACACAAGGCCGTTTCCTCCGTTCTGCGGTACGCCAGGCCTCGTTTCCATCGCCTGTTCCGTCCAAGCCCTCCCGATGAACACGACCACGCATTCCGTTCTGACCCAGCCGGTTGGCTCCCCATGAACACGACGACGATGCTATTTCTCTGTTCCGACCCAGCCAATGTACACGAGCCCTGGCCGTACGTATATATATGCGCGAGTAGGCGTTCAAGATCCCGCCCGTATGTACACATACGTGGCCATATTTTCTTTCTTGCACCCTGGCCGTTGTACGTACGTGTACATGCTATGTGCGTGCCTCTACTACGACACGTGCGCGCCTCTACTATGACACGTGCGTGCCTCTACATCCACCAGTATGTACGTACACGTTCGCGACCAGAATGACAAGACTATGTATGCTTTGACCAGGTGGGTCCCGATTGTCATGCAATTCCTTGCATGCGAAGATGTAGCTGGTGGGTCCCAGCAGTCAGGGGGCGAATCATTTTTTTGCCCGGACGCACTTCCTTGCGTGCGAAGGTGTAGCTGGTGGGTCCCAACAGTCAGCTGGCAAATCGTTTTGTTTTTTTGGCCCGGACGCACTTCCTTGCGTGCGAAGGTGTAGCTGGTAGGTCCCAGCAGTCAGGGGGGAAACGTTTTTTTGTGAAATATGATGGCCCATCCGGCGGGTCCCCGCTGTCAGGTGGAGGAATAATTATTTTGCGCATAATAAGGAGGCACTTCCTTGCGGCCGCCATGGACCCAACTGCCAGCCTCTCCATGTACAGTACTCTTCAGATGGAAGTCGGTCGTTGACCACATTGACCACGCCGCACCGAGAGCACCGGGGTGGTGGACGACGGCGAGGCCTAGGAAGGGGACGACATGGAGCCGGGGAAGACGTGGTAGTGGATGCCCACGCGGAGAGGAGTATGACTGTACGAGGGTTTACTGGTTCGTCTGCCGTCGCCGGAGAATAACAGCAGGTGTGGGTCAGTAGAGGGATGGCTAGGTCAGCGATGGGAGTACGGTGGGGCGGTGAGGCCTGCGCGGCAGCACAACCGGCCGCAGGGAGGAGGGAGCAGGCAGTCCCATCGATGCTTGTTTGAGCGGTTGGAGCATGAAGAGCAAAGATTGAAGAAGCACGACAACCGTTGGATGGACATCCAACAGTCACTGCTCTCGTGTGTTGACTAAGTTGACAGGGCGTTGCGTGTCCGTCAACCTTTTTTTTATGAAAGCA
Source organism: Triticum aestivum (assembly GCF_018294505.1). Classification (NCBI taxonomy): domain Eukaryota; kingdom Viridiplantae; phylum Streptophyta; class Magnoliopsida; order Poales; family Poaceae; genus Triticum; species Triticum aestivum. The sequence goes on from NC_057801.1 coordinate 141,652,713, forward strand.
TATGCGTCAACCTGTAGTAGGCGTACAAGTGAGCCTCAAATCTATGGAAAATAGCACACAACCCATCTGCCATTATTTCTAATAATGTACAGCCCATTTGCTAATTCTTAAGAATTTTTTTTGAGCCCATCTTCTTTTTGTTAGTATTACACCCCATATTGTGGCCACGGTTAAAAAGTATACGAAATTTTGCATATTTTGGTGCGGTCAACTGTTTTTAATGCAGAAATATCGATTCACATTCAAACTATTTTGAAAAATAATTTATATAAATATAAAATCCAAATAATTGTCCACGCATAAAAGTTAATGGAATTTAAAATCTTGTAATGAAAAAAATTGAAACTAATTCCCGGTTTGATGTGTTTTAAAAATGTACAACCCATTTCTGGGCAAACCGAATGAAACTCCCCTTGTCTTGAAAGATTTGCAACCTAGCAGGGCCGATAAAGCAAGTAGGCCTTGTTTGGGTATTTCTTTTAAAAAATAGAACTGGGCTAGCCATTTTCAGCAAGAAAAAAACACAACCGGGTTCATGATGTGGTAAACATATATAAAACCCTGGCTAGACGGGCCACGGCCCCCGCACAGCCCCGTTGTTACCCTGATCCATTGCTAAAACTAGTATAAATAACAACTGCTTGTTCCTCGCAAAAAAAACTGCGTGACCTGCAGGGTCCTTGGTGTCAGCCGCTCGTAGTGTAATTCTCTCGTTTATTGACTACATTGACAATGGCGTGAGCCCCAGATGTCCAACCATTAGGAGGAACCATATTTTTGGGCTTGTAATACATAGGCACTTGCTTGCGTACTGCCATGACGCTGGTGGGTCCCTCCTATCGTCCTCTCCATGTACAATCATCTCCTTGTTCCTCTCGGTTGTTGACGATGTTGACAACGCAAGAGGGCGGTGCACCGCGCACGGCGAGCGAACCAAGGCCGCAAGGCGGAGGACGACGACGAGGCCTCGGACAGAACGAACAGGAGCCGTGGAAGATGCGCCGGTCCAGTCGCAGGCGGAGGGGAGTACGAGGGTTGACTGGTTCGGGTGCGGGTGCGTGTTGGGGCTGACATCGCCGGAGAATAACAACACATGTGGGGGAATAGAGGGAGGGACTGGCCAACCTTGGAGGGTACATACGGTAGGGCGGCGGAGGCACAGCCAGCCATGGGATGCGGGAGCAGGCGGAACCGACGGGGTGGTTCGGTTTGGGCGGCTGGAGGAAGAAGACAAGAGATAGATGATACACGACAGATGTTGGATGTCAATCCAATGGCTGGTAGGCAGAATCGTTTGTTGACTGGCTAGGCTATTTCCTCGCGGGTCCCAAATGTCAGAATCCAAATCTGTCACGGTCATGCAGCCTTTCCTATGAAAATTTATAGCCCATTTGATGTGCTAGTTCGAAATAAGTTTGTGGGTGCTGGTGGGGGCTAATCACTTGGCTTCTGTAATGCACAGTGAGCTCAAGTAGCTGGCGAGAGTGATGTTATGTCCCTTGGTTGGGATTTGTTACAATATTTCACTCTAAATTAAACGAATAGCAAGCCATGCCTTGTTTCAAAGAAAATATGACCATCACAGCCGAGTTGAAAAGGGCAGGAACATCTAACTCCAGCTTACAAACTGTACAAAAGCACGAGGGTTAATTGTTCATTAGGTTTACAAAAAAACCCAGGTTGAAAAGGGCAACAACATCTAACTCCAGCACTGTTTTTGGCAGTCACAGTCAAATGGATCGGTCAGGTCCATAGAATGAACATCCTGGGTTGTAAAATTTACTGGATTATGACCACAATATGTTGTAAATAGAAGCCCGACACGTTCAGATGCTCTTTTGCCCACCTGAAACTCCTTTTTTTGCTCTTCGACATACCCATCCGTCAAAACCATGTTGCTGATAAACTTAAGCCTGATGGACAATAGGAACCTCACATTCAGTAGGAAGAATGTGACAAATCTAGTGTTTGCACGGTTGGCTACATATCGTTCTAGCGTTATTGTCTTCAATCAAATCTCATGAGAAGTAGAAAATCCCGATGCTTACGAATCCACCGATTGGTTATAACTTTCTTACCCCGTCCTGTTGCCTAAATAGACATGAAGATTGAAAACAGTTAAGGTCTAAAAAAAGAGTGTCGAAAGAGCAACAGCTGAACGGTTAATTCTAGTACACTATATGCGGGCTTCCAATGTGCGTGTGAAATTATCACCTTTATATACAAATTCTCCAGACATGGAAAGCATTGCAGCAAGCCAATAATCTTGTTCAGATCAAAACTAATCATTTGGATATATAAGATCTTGACAGAATCCAGCACCATTGATAGGCCATCCATGGAGAAACTCTTCATTGGGCATAGAACATAATATTAGTACAAAATGTTTACTCCAAGATGATATATAACTTATGGGCAGAAATTTAAAATGCAGCTTATGGTTAAAAGTGTAGATGATAATATAAAGTACCTAAAGAACTGTGGAGCCAAACACCATATTGAAATGAGCACATAGATGATGTATTACACCCAAGGTCTCCAGTTTAGGCGCAGAGAGGACGGTTATTTGGAACGGTGAATAACTAGAATCAAGGATCAACCTTTGAAGTGAAGGGGCATCTTGGATGATGAGCTGCCTTCTGTCAAAAGAAATTCCAATCCTTACAAGGTTTGGCGACTTTATTTGGAGACAACCGATTCTAACTGTGAAAACAAGCACCAAGCACTCCAGGGCAGGGCAACTGGAGTGGATGATGTTGTGCAATGAGGCCTCCGATATACAAACCCGCACAAGTGAAAGATTCTTGAGAAATGGGAGTCGAAGGTTTAGTACCAGATTGTCTGGTAGGTAGCACAGCGCAAAGGTGGCGGTGTGGAGAGAGGAGGAAAACCGCGAGATGGACATCGGTGCTGAGGGCACAAGTTCATGGCGTTCGGTATGTGGTATGTGATTTCCAGGGGAATAGCAGAACTCAAGCAGCCGTAGTTCTATGGATTCAGTGGATTTCAGCTAGGCGTCCACCGTGCAGGGCATGGTATGCTTGCTCAGGTAGCATGACGGGATGCAGATGCTTTGAACGGAGCCCTGGTGGGAGGAGATGATGGCTCTAGGGATTTCAAAATCATTGAAGAGAGATAGCTGACGACAGTCGAGATTAAGGGGCACGGCGCGCCATAGAGGGCGCCACCAAATTGAGAGGACTTGGGTGCTGCAGCAATCCTTTGTGGGGAGAAGCGAGATGATCTCCCCAAGGACGGCGTCCGGGAGATCGCTGATGCAGTCCACCCGAGATTCTACGGGTTCCTTTGATCCGGTGGGGGCGGGTCGCCGCTTCTCCCCGCGCTGCCGGGTGCGGGATCTACGATAGGCGTTGCTACTGGCGGGAGCCTCATCTTCTTGGCGCTGGGGTCAGCCAGCTCCATTTTCCTCAAGGGCGTCGCGTCGCGCTCACAGATTTGAGCAGAGTAACGAATGACGAGCCTAGTTGTAGTGCGAGTGAAGAAGAAGGGGCGCTGAGGTTTTTTCTGTAGTAGTGAGGAAGAAGGGGAGCTGGGGTTTTCTGCAGGAGTGAGGTGAGGAATTTGGGGGTACGAGTGGAGCGAGCTGACGTGAGGTGGGTGGGAGCGAGGAGGAAGAAGAGCACCTAGGTTTTTTTGGGGGGCGGTGTGCTGGGTGTGGGTAGCACCTCTCATTCAGTAAATATAGGGCTTTTGAATGGATTTTACTATTTACTAGTGTGGATGGGCTGTTTTGTCTTGGGCCCAGAGAAACAATTACTACTAGTACAATGGAGACACTCTACAGCCACCCAGAAAAACAATTACTACTAGTACAGTGGAGACACTCTACCGCTTCTGGTTCCTCCTAGGTCATTGAAACGTCTCCCTCTACTGAATGCCGCTATACTTTTGTTCACCAACATGCGGGCCATGCAGCGCGTGGGCCCAAATGCCACCCACCAAATTAGAAGGCAGTATGCAGGCGGAGAGTCACCCCGGTCGTAGCGCGGCAGTAACGAGCCGTCGTATCACAAAGCCCCACCCCCCGCAGTCTAAGTTTGACAGACGAAGCAACCATCATTTCACTCTTTGCTGAATCCCCTTCTCCCTCACCGTCTTCAAGAAAGGCAACACTCGCATCTGCCACTGTTCTTCTCTCCCAACGAAGGGAAGGTAAGCGGATCCGTGATGTTGGTATATTTTCGTTCAGAGAAAAAAAAGAACTTTTGCAAAGCAGTAACCGATCCTCACTCTCTTTTTTGTTTCATTGTCATTGCGATTGTGTTTTCCTTTCAGTGGTCTCCTAGTATTCGTCAGTTTCATGATGGACCAAGGAGAACCAGGCAAAGATTTGCCAATATTGGAGCAGACGCGGGAGGCTGATCCCCACGAGATAGAGAGCTCCAAGAAGATGGAGGCAGCCATCGAGCCGACCGTAGATACGCTCACGGCCACTACTGAGATGGTCAACGCCCCGTTTGAGGTTACAGCCCCTGTGGCACTGCAGGAGCAGTTTTCCCCCTTCGAGGATGTGCCCCCCCCCCC
>NC_057801.1:141657696-141670660 GCF_018294505.1 Triticum aestivum
CGATTGTGGTTTTTCATCTAAGTATGTGGTGATTAATAATGCAAAATTTTATTAGCTTCAATGCCATGCTATACATAGTGGTTTAAATAACTTGTGTTTCTTATACTGAAAAGTAATTCAAAATTTGTTTCTGTTTCAATTAGAACCCTGATGCAGACATGGATTGTGTGGTTGTACATGTCACTCGCTATGAGGCGGATGACCTTCATATACGCATTGGAAAAACAAAGTTCTTAGGCTGTTGGATCCTGGAAGCCATTTGCGGTTATACCAATGAAGAGTTGTATTCCAGCCTCACTGTTGTCAGGCGTGTTGTCCAGGGTGTACTGAAGCATAAGAAGTTCAAAGCTACTCCTTCGTTTGTGAGGCATACTGTTCTTGTCAAGCTTACGCAGGAAGATGACGTGGCACGCCTCCACAAACAAGTTTATTAGTGGCAAGGCCACAAGGTTGTCTTCATGAAGGTTCACAGGATTGAGCTGCTGCGGGACGTCCTCGATGATGTTCATGGCAAGGTCCGTCTTGTGTCCAGCCCAAATTAGATCGAGGCATGAAATAGTTGCCCCTGCTAGTGTTTAATAGTAGTTTGGATTGTGTCTAATTATCCGAACCTTGCCTGTTATCGACCCCTCTGGGGCTAGTACTCTGTTTGAATCCGTCTATGGGAACTGCTGCTACTTTTGTGTGCCCGTGAATCATGTGAGAACCATCGTAATTGTTGCCAAAACAGATGCGTCCTCACTAGTTTTTTCATGAATATGGCATGGTAAGACATAAGTTGTCATGGTTTATCATACGAGCAGTGTGTGTTTTGATGAAATAGAGCACTCGTTCGAGAACTGTGCGCCGACGTATACACAAGTACTTGTAAAAACTATTCGTGCTACCCCACTTGTAAGCAGTTGTGCAAAACACGACACATTGGCTCAGCTCGCTTCAACACTAGGCTATCGACCAGCGAACAATCAACAATCTGATGTCTGACATATAAGCAACTATGTATATTGTTACAGTGGTTCATGCAGTTAATTGAGGCCACAATGTAATAAATTCCAAACGTTCACACGCTACTCCAGCGCTCATGTGGAACACTCACATTAAACTCGTCTTCATAAAAAACTTGAAAAGCATAAGTTAAGCAATTTTATACATCTCAATGATTCATAGAACATAACAAACATATACTAGTTCACAGCAAAAGACAAAGTTGTGAGAAGGTTTACAAATCAGGAAAAAACAAGCAAGGCTTCTCTGAGCAAAGGGCCTCCCGACAGGCTTAAATTTCCTGGAGTTCACTCTGGTTTTTTCTTGTTGCCACCATCCAGGGTTAGGTTCTCTCATTCCAGAATAACCAATTATAATTATGGTCTCAGCCGGAATGCTAAACTGAACCATGCAGTGTACTGGCCAGTTGAAATGCTTGTGCATTCCACTAAATTTAAGCACCGTTATTTGGAGAAATAAGCAGACCACAATGCCTCTTGTCCGCCCACCTGTCCAAAAAACCGTCGTGCAGCCGTGACAGCTAGTCCTCGGTCCGTGGAAGAAATGGCAGAAAATGCATTCCTGACTAGGATGCAGTTGTTTTTGCTCGTCCCTGCACTGCAATCAGGAAGTAAAACGTACGAATTAGCTTCTTTTAGATTGCGTTGGTCATTCTACCTTAGTTACTACCAATGTAGGAATACCTTGAAGACTGGAGGTTAGATGACGGCAACGAGGGATAGCCATCTCATTTTGCGCAGTTGTACTAAAGCTGAGGTGTGTGCTTTTGATTGCGCGGATAGAAACGATACAGAGACAGACATCCCGAAACAATATGGAGACAGACATCCCTGTTTATGCAAATACGAAATACGGTTATTTAAACAGTGACAGATATTTGCAGTGGCGTATGATTAACAGATATTTGCAGTGGTGTATGATTAACAGCAACAGCCGTGGCGTGTGTTATAATTGGCACTAGATTGACAGTATGAAGAGTCCTTAAGTAAGTAGCATCACATCACATCAACAATGCCACTAAATTAACATGCAAAACAATAGCATTAGTATTACTGTCATGAGAGTAGCACATGGTCAGTAAATGTGCAATCAAATTTGTGCAGTTCCACTAGGATGAATCAATTTTAGCGGTGTGAGAGTTAAGTGTAACTGCAAAAACACAATTCAAGGGAAATAAAGCAAGACGGAAGTACTTCATAAAATGGTGGTGGCATTGCTTCAATTTATCGATGGCACTAGACCATTACTTATAGTGACATTAGGTGACATTGCTTAATGCTTCATGTGATTTTACATTAACGGTAGCGATATGGGCATATTGACAGGAGGGGCATAAAGTGGTGAGGTAGATGTGGCTGCCGAGAGCGGCAAACACTCAGGAAGCATGTCTGCATTTGTCCCATTTTTATCTCCTCGGCGACATTTTCCTATGTGAGCACAGGAAATCTAGACCTGCTCATTCTCATTTGCGTTGTCCCCCAACACCCGTCACTTTCTTTCCTTTTTCAACCAAGAGATAGGTCCACTTCCCCCCACCCTTCGCCATCCACCATGCTTTCTTCGTCTTTTAAACCAAGAGACCGGTTGGGTAGCCAGTATCTACTACTTTCCCCCGTTTCCTCTTAGAACCAAGTCCTAGATTCATGCTACAACTTTCCCACTTTCTTCCCTGTTTGAACCAACTCTTAGAGTCGACTATATGAACTAGCTTTACCTCTAATAATAGTAAAAGTCTAGGTGGCTTTGCAATAGGGGACGAAAGTAGAAAAAGATCCACACGAAGGGAGCTAGGGCAGTAGAGCAAGGCAGGTTTCGAAGGAATATATACCTGAGGGTCGTAGGCATGTGGCAAAGATGGCATCGGGAGGCCGCATCTTGGCCACAATACCGCAGGGAGGAAGAAGGGGTCGGAGGCACTCCCGAGCCGGCGCTCTCTCAAAGAGAACGTCACGGCCACTGATCGGGACGCGCGGGCAGCCGTTGGTCTCCTCCCTCGCCGCTGACGACAGCATGAACGATGCACCTACACCCCTGCTCCGGTCGAGGTTGTTCGGCCGGATTTGTAACCAGCCGTGAGCTGCGAGAGAGTGTGGCCACCTATGTCTTGCTTAGATCTGGAGAGCATGAGAGAGTGAATGAGAGGAACCCTAGTAAAGCAAGCGCTAAGGCTCCTGCTTATATATATAGTGGAGCGATTTTGTTGTACCTGCTTCAAAAAATGCACTCCTACGTGTACCAGTGAGTGGGTGTGAGAGAACTAGTGCGTGCGTGCACCGCTTCTCTTCGTGAGAGTACAATATACTATGCCCAAAGAATGTTCGCCGCAAGAGTAATAGTATAAGTGTGTGATGTGCGAGCTAAAATAAAATGTGCGCGATGTCTTTTGTTTTTTAGAAGTTCCGAGGGTAGGGTTTGAAGAGCACATATGTGCGTGACGTCTACCTGCAGATAGACGGTGGATGCGACGTGCGAGTCTGCGAGAGGACTCGGGAGAGTCGTGACTCCTGAGGGTGCGTGTGCGTGAGAGGGAGGGGGCACGTATCAATGCAATGCATGTGTCTGTAAATCATTATCCGACGAACATTCGCCACAAGCCTTTTCCTGACAAACACCGTAAGAACCGTTAGATCGGCATCTGACAGTGTTATTTTTGCCATGTCATTTAATAGAACAGACACTCCTCCTACACACAAATCTTCCACGTGAGTGTTAGCAACTGTCGTATGCTCCCTCCGTTCCGAAATGCAGTGCATATAGCTTTATTGAAAATTCGAACCTCACAAACTTTTACCGAGTTTCCGTGTACCAAATTGCACATGTAGAATACCCTGTATATATCATTTCATTCATCTTCGAGAGGTAACTATAAAGATGGGGGAGGAGTCTACAAAATAAGACCATCGTATCACCCGCATAAATTTTAACCATCCTTTGGTGTCGAGGAATATCATAAGAACTCTATATGATATGATTTTTATAGGATTTTTTCCTTTAGAGCCAATTGGTTCATAGGAATAGATTCATATACTCCACATTTCAAAGGAAATAAACATGATATCATTTCTATAGCTTTAGAGACACTTGGTTCAAATGAATGGATTCCTATACTCCCTTAATTTCAAAGGAAAATAAACATTAGCATATATTCAATAGAAAAGTTACCATGATCTGAACCAAATTACATATCTGTTCTAATCCCTCCTCATAGGAATTGAGATACATGTCATCTCTAGATTCAATAGAAAAGTTCCTATGATGTGAACCAAATGACATATCTTTTCCAATCCCTACTCATAGGAATTGAGAAGCTCCATGTCATCTCTTTCCTTACAACTTCCATGTATACATCTTCTATTCCTAAATAGATAGTACAACCCACTAGTAGCTTTTTTCCAAAACATGCAACTATGGCACAAGAACTATATAGTGTGCCAATAACTTTGAAAGATGGTCGCTCGATGAAGCTAATCCGACAGTGCTGGCCGTTGGATATCATCAACATTCCACCAGATCTGCCACATGTACAATTTAGAAGACTCCATGGTTGAACTTAAGCATAATGCACAAACCTCAAAACACAAGCACTTCTCCTTTGTTCTAGAATCTTCTGTATCATAATTGTTTTTTTCTAAATGAATTGCCATTATTTGTTTTTTACTTTATTCTTTACAATGCACAACCCCATGAATCTTAACATTTTTATAAAACTAATTGATTTTGAATGAGATGAACTATAAGAACTAAACGAACATCTACATCATGTATATATGACTCAAAGCTTTACATGCTATAGTGTGTATTTATTCATAATTTGGTTTCAAAATCTCATGCGTTCAATGCATCATTTCCTTTCGGTCAAACCTACGTCCACAATTTTTTGTACGTACTATATCTCCACTGGTCCCCGAACCCAAAATGCTGCCTCGTTCCTGTAAAACCAAGCGGCTCACACATATTTAAGGCGTCAACTCAAACCCGTTTACTACGACGTGGCCCCGCATGCCGTAGTACTCCTACAAACCCTACCGCCGCACTCATCATCAGTTTTCTTCAAGAGGACGAGGGAGAAGCCGATTTGTAGTGGAGGCGCTTTAAAAAAAAGGATCTGTAGTGGAGACCCCTACCCTAGGGTGCCCTAGGTAGCTGCCGCATGCATCATTGTTTTCTCTTTTCTTTATGCTCTTGCTCCCTAGAGTGAAATGATGGTTGCTTCGTTCGTCCATCTTAATGTAGGAAAGGTGGGGCTTTGTGATTTGACCCCTCATCGCTCATTTTCTACTACTGCGACGCTACGACTGGGGTGCCTCCAATTCCAACCGCTGCTCCGAACTGTAATTTGGTGCATCGCATGTGGAACAAGACGGTGGATGAGCCACATGTCTACCAAAGGGGTCCTGTTAAGTGTGTCGCCATTTCGTGTGTGGACTGACCCTGCTTGAGTTGCTACACCAACACGACAGGAGCAGCCTACCACTTGGTTTTGCTCCTTGGTGAATCCCGACTATATTGATCTAAAAAGATACGTGCTGAACTACCCTCTCCGTCTCGGTTTTTTATTTTGTAGGCGTCTCGGTTTATAGGGCCTGCACGTAGTTCTAGGTCATCCATTTGACTAACTAAATATGAGTTACTATGTCACAAAAAGTATATCATTGGATTCTTATTGGTTGATATGTGAAGAAACAAGAAACAAGATAGAAGTTAATGCACCGCGCCTTAATATTTTGGGATTATTTGGTTTTCGTAAGATGACTTACTCACCTAGACGGAGGGAGTAGTTGTATTTAGAAGCCGAGGGAGGGGCTTTTCCTGCGCGGTTGGCGGGGCAGTTCCGCCTAGTCAGTTCGACAGAGACGCGAGAAGACAAGGGAGTAGGCTGCTGCAAACGTAGGGCTGTGTGATTTGACAGCGAGTTACTACTGGACAGGTGGGGCCCCGTGATTTGACTTGCCATTATCATTTTAACTGTGGCGCTACGACCGACGTGAGTCTCCCGATTCCTGACCACCTCCATACAGGTGCCTCTCCCAATGCTCCACCATGTAGTAGAGGCTGGCTCTTGCATGAGAGCCCACTTCTCCACTTTTTCCTTGCCTCTCTTTCCTCCACATATGCAAAAATGCCATGTAAAGCGCACTATTATACATACTTTTACTTGCTCCTACAGGTGCTAAGCTTGCCACATAGGCATAAAGTTTGATGTGGCAAGTTAATCAAGAAGAGAGAGACTAGTTTGGTGACCCAAGGAAGAAACGGTGCTAAGCACGTGTACCTAGGTGAAAAGATAATTTTGAGTCTATAGCTAATTAAATGAAGCAAACTTAGCAACACCATTTCATTGGAAGAGGTCACTCCTTGGCAAATGCAATAAATACTAGTACTCCCTGTGTCCTAGTGTCAAAAACGTTCTTATATTATGGGACGGAGGGAGTATGAAGAAAGAGATAGAGAGGAGTAAAAAAAATAAATACACTTATAGCCAACCTTATTGCTAACCTTGTTGTAGTATGAGTGACTAAGTGATGACTATGTATGACATGCCAACATCAGATAGCCTAACGCACCGTGTTAAATCTCCAAGGGCGTGACCGCGCGAGCGACGCGACGGTCGTGGTAGGCGCGACCATGATACGGGCTGCCAGCAACCCTTGGATTTGAGATCAAACGGTCGCATGCTAAGTTGCTGAAAAATTGCAGAATAACCCTCCAGGAGAGGATATTCACCCATAGGTCTAGAATCACGCCATGCAACCGTTCGATCTCAGATCCAAGGGCTCTCAGAAGCCCGTATCATGGGAGAATGGAAAGCCACTACCTTGCCGTTCACACGCTGGCAGTTCGCTCCTACTCGTCCCCGCACGTCCTTCAATACTACGGCGGTTTGCTCCTAGTCGTCCCGTACATTCACATTACGGCAGTTCCACTAATCCTAACCCTCCTCCCAAATCCATGGCGTCCCAAATCTCCACGATCGGCAGTGAGTACAAGGTTAGAACCATCACCGGCGATGAGTTCAACGTCATCTACACCCGTTCTTCCGCGATGGTGAAAGGATGCCTTTCTCGCTTCAGACACATGTTCGAAGACTCAGATGATGAGCGGGTCGCTGGGCTAGATGTTGAGTACACCACAGTCCTGGGACGAGAGAAGGATCTAAAGGACGAAGAGAGGAAGAAGCCCGCCGTGATCCAGGTTTGCGTGCATGAGTTATGCTTGGTCTACCACATATGCCATGCCGACGTTGAATGCCTGGATTTTAAGAACTTCCTCAAGAGCAACCTAGTCAAATTCATTACTGTAGACTTTGGTAACAACAAAGAAGTCCTGTGTCGGATAGGCCTCATTGTAGGCAACCCCTTCGACCTCCAGCAGAATCGGCTGCTGCCCTCCGGTGGCCAGCCTTCAATGTTGACCCTCGCAGGAGCCATGGTTCATCCTTCGTATGGTAAACAGGAGAAACCTCATTACACGTTTCATCGTCATGCATGGCAGCGGAATGTACTAGATATAGACCACATCCACTACGCTGCAATGGATGGCTACCTTTGTTTCAATATCTACAAGGGTTGGATGAAGAGCAAGAGCCAAGTGTGCGGTTCAAGCAAAGAAGTAGTATCGGCCAAGAGGAAGAGGGACAAGGATGAAGTCGAGGACGTGGACGAGGACTCCTCCGAGTGAGTTAGGTGTCAGTATCATTGCTCATGGTGGTTCTAATGCAGTGTCTATCGGATTAGTTGCATAGTTTAATTTCAGGTGTCCTTAGTTGAATTTGAGGGGTTTGTTGTGCTGAGCCCCAGCAGAACTATGTTATGTTTCTTCTCGTTATTTAACTCCCCAGTATGATACATACTACTAGTATTTCTTTAATAGAATTTAGCACCCCAATTAAGCACGTACTAGCTTTTTTAATAGTACTATATGCATAATTTGGCGACGAGCGCTCTCTATATGTACCACCTTTTTTTTAATTTTAATTTTTGCTCCACGGCGCAATCCATCGTAGTACTACTGTACAAAAGTATACATTTTTTAAAAGGCTGGAGTACTGTTCATCACATATATAGCCAGTTAAATTCTCAACCTAGAACGACGTGCATGTCATGTAGTAAACTGATATGGAGGAAGTATAGTAAAAATGAGGTGATTTTACCAAGCGATCGGCGGGGGAGCATGGCCTGTCATGCAGTCCCACGTGTCATGATGTACCAAGGCGATGCGCGTATCCCTCTTGAGGCAGAAGCAATACTACGTGGTTTGAGATGATGGCGAACCAAAGTGTGAAATAATGGTTGCTTCGTCCGTCTAGGAAGGTGCGGCATTGTGATTTGACGTCTCATTGCTCATTACTACTACTGGGCCAGTAAGAGTGGGGTGCGTCCCCCCTGCTATTCTGCACTGTTATTTGGTGCTTGACACGTCGACCCGGTTTCTATATGTCCCACATGTCGGCGACAGGAAGTACAGAATTCATGAAAGGGAGCATCGACGGAGGAGTATACTACAAAATTCATGAAAGGGAGTGACTTAGTTTTGGAAAAATCTGTTTTTATGGAGTAGTACGTACTCACTAGGGTTTATAGGGCTCATCTAAAAAACATTCATTTTTCCGTTTGATAAGTCTCAATTCTACTATACTAGTAGTAGTACCATTACATGTTGGATTCGAGATGCGTTAGATCACCCGGCGCAAGCAGTGTGAAGAGGAAACTAACCAATGCATGTACAAGTTCATGGAAATTTAGTGGGAGTAAAATTTTCTCCTCGTGTTGCAAGCCACCACGCGCGTGGGCGAGGGAGCGGGCCTCACCTCATCCTGCGAGCCACCGCGCCCGTGGGCGGGGAGACGGCGTATTAAGAAAGCTTCTCCTCGTTCTGCGAGTTGACGGGACACATCAAAATTACTCCAGTGTATAGAGCCTTGCCTCTAAGGTAGGCCCCACATGGTTTGCCTCTTTTTAACATAACACGTCAAGTCACAATTTGTTTGTTCACCTGTGGTAGACGATCCTCCCTCCACCAAGTGGACAACTAGTACACGTGCCAAATTACCATGTGGGCTGCCTTTTTCGTACAGAAATGAGCTCCATCGTGTACCCGGGCGGGTGTGGTTGGGAAAGAGACGGGAGTACGTGCACTGTGCGTGCACCTCTTCTCTTCATGCACGTCCCCCACCTACGTAGTGTGTGTGAGAGAGATACAAACCTAGACATAATACACCATCCATCCCCATGCCTTCGCCCAGTCCGACCACCAGTCACCACCACGCCCCACTCCTCCTCACCTTATCTCTCATCTTTCTCCCTCCATTTTTATATACAAGGGGCCACTATCAAAATTACTCTACCATTTGCAGATATACAAGGCCACTAACACTAACCGATGCAATATTAATGGTGTTTGCCTCGTGGTACTAGCAAAGGAAGACATTAATTATCCCTTGCATGCATGCGGGAGTTCATGAAAACAACATATGGCAAAATTCCATGGTGAACGAGGGATTTGAATCTGTTGGGAGGGGCTGTTTGGATCTTGGCCGGGGTAGCCAACATATTGGCGACCCTTTTTTCCACCGGTGCCTTTGCCACCGATGAACGAGGAATGGCTCGGGTGCTCATGTCATGGTTCTAAGTCTGACAGTAGTGTAGGGGGGTACTAAGGAGAGGCAAGATCCTAGCTATGGAGTAGTTGTACACACAAGAGTTTTACGAGTTCAGGCCCTTCTCGGAGGAAGTAACAGCCCTACGTCTCGGTGCCCGGAGGCGGTCGACTGGATTATATGTGTGAGAGTTACAGGGGTGCGAACCCTTCTACCTGTGGAGGGGGTGGCTTATATAGAGTGCGCCAGGACCCCAGCCAACCCACGTAGTAGAGAGTTCAATGTATATAAAGGCCAGGCGTTACTGGTAATGCCTTACATAAAGTGATATCATGACCATAAAGACTACTTAATAACAGACCGTTTGGATGTAGGGTGACCTTAGATCTTCTGGGGGTCGAGTGAGTCTTCATGGTCGACTGGTTTCGAGTCCGTTGAGTGGAATCCTTCCAGGTCGACTGAAAGGTAATTTCTTCTAGAGATGTCCTTGGGTAGGGTACTTTGGACAGGTCCGTGACCCTACCCTAGGTACATGGCTTCATCATTAGCCCCCGAATGAATCGAGGTTTGAGTGAGGAAGGAGTTGAGAATTCTTTCGACCCCTCTTTTTATGCTATGACTATGTCTTGTTCTGGATCAAATGACTGTAGGTGGCGGCACCAACTTCTTTTTCAGTCGCCTTGATCCATTATTGATATTGGTCGAGTGAATTTTCTATACTTGGAGATCTCCGAGCGACAGATCAGAGGAAATCTTCAGTCTGACAAGTTTCTCTGCTGGTCGCGGATTTAGCGGGATCTGAATTTCGAGAAGCGCGCGAGGCGGAGGAAGCCGCAGTACTCGGATGGGATAAGGCAGGGACGCCTCAATTTCCGTGCCACCTTTTTCGCCACGTATCGCGTGCGCGACTGTTACGGGATTTGACAGGATCGCCCGGGCCTACAGTCAGCCACTCGGAAGAGACTTCATATAAGGCGCCGGACGGGGGTTTTTCAAACAGTGCGCCCTCAATCCCCTCTCCCTCTTCCTCGAGCTCGCTCGCTGCGCTCGCCTCCACCTCCGCCTCGCTGCTCCTTGCGCGCCTCGCCGGCGACGATGGTGAAGGAAAAGACGGCGGCTTTGGAGCGGGCGAAGAAGGCGACGGCGAAGGCGAAGGGAAGAGCGCCTAGTCGGGGCGGATCCTCGTCTTGGTCCGGCCTGCCGCAAGGCTAGATCCAGGGAGACTGGATCCGCTCGACCATCACGCAGAAGGACCTCGACGACCTGGCCAACGAGGGACTGATCCCCCATGAGTCAGCAAGGCTTCCAGGGAAGGAGTGGCAGCCGCAGCCTCAGGAGGGTGAGTGCATCCTCTTAGCCACCCATGTAGATCACGGTTTTTCTCTGCCACTGAATCTTTTCTTCCGAGGGTTTCTAAACTTCTTTGGTGCATAACTCCATCACTTCACGCCCAACTCCATTGCCTACCTTGCTGCTTTCGTGTCTTTGTGCGAAAACTTCTTGGGTTGCCGGCCGCACTGGTGCCTTTTCAAACACATTTTCACCTGTCGTTCTCAGATGGTGAAAAAGGTGTTGGGGAACGTAGCAGAAATTCAAAATTTTCCTACGTGTCACCAAGATCTATCTATGGAGAGACCAGCAACGAGTAGAAAGAGAGTGCATCTACATACCCTTGTAGATAGCTAAGCGGAAGCGTTCAAGTGAACGGGGTTGATGGAGTCGTACTCGTCGTGATTCAAATCACCGATGATCAAGTGCCAAACGCACGGCACCTCCGCGTTCAACACACATACAGCCCGGTGACGTCTCCCAAGCCTTGATCCAGCAAGGAGAGAGGGAGAGGTTGAGGAAGACTCCATCCAGCAGCAGGACAACGAATCATCTGTGAAGTAAGAACATAATGATATTCACTGCATGCCTCAGCACTCATTCGACTGCACACATCAAAATGTGTTACTTCCAACAAGTTGCTATCTTGTTCCATCTTACTGAAAATGAGGCTTTTCAGTCATCTTGCCCATGTGGTATGATTTGCATATCTCAAGTGATTCAAAATCAAGTGAGTCTGAACGATCCATTTGCATGGAGTTTCTTCATGCATATACACCAATAGACATGGTTCGCATGTCTCAAACTTTTCAAAAACGAGTGAGTCCAAAGATCCATCAACATGGACCTTCTTCATGCGTTTTATACCATTATGACTTACATGGCAGTGCCACAAGTAAGTGGTACTATCATTACTATCTTATATCTTTTGGCATGAAAATGTGTATCACTACGACCGAGATTCAACAAACCATTCCTTTAGGTGCAAGACCATTGAAGGTATTATTCAAAAATAGAGTAACCATTATTCTCCTTAAATGAATAACCGTATTGCGATAGACATAATCCAATCATGTCTATGCTCAACGCAAACACCAATCTCGGTGGTAGAGGGAGCGTGCGATGCTTGATCATATCAACCTTGGAAACACTTCCAACATATATCGTCAGCTCACCTTTAGCTAGTCTCCGTTTATTCCGTAGCTTTTATTTCGAGTTACTAACACTTAGCAACCGAACCGGTATCCAATACCCTGGTGCTACTAGGAGTACTAGTAAAGTACACATTAACATAATGTATATCCAATATACTTCTATCGACCTTGCCAGCCTTCTCATCTACCAAGTATCTAGGGTAATTCTGCTCCAGTGGCTGTTCCCCTTATTACAGAAGCACTTAGTCTCGGGTTTGGGTTCAACCTTGGGTTTCTTCACTAGAGCAGTAGCTGATTTGCCGTTTCATGGAGTATCCCTTCTTGCCCTTGCCCTTCTTGAAACTAGTGGTTTCACCAACCATCAACAATTGATGCTCCTACTTGATTTCTACTTTCGTGGTGTCAAACATTGCGAATACTTCAAGGATCATCATATCTATCCCTGACATGTTATAGTTCATCACGAAGCTCTAGCAGCTTGGTGGCAATGACTTTGGAGAAACATCACTATCTCATATGGAAGATCAACTCCCACTCGATTCAAGTGATTGTTGCACTCAGACAATCTGAGCACAAGCTCAACGATTGATCTTTTCTCCCTTAGTTTGCAGGCTAAGAAAATCATCGGAGGTCTTATACCTCTTGACGTGGGCACGAGCCTGAAATCCTAATTTCAGCCCTCGAAACATCTCATATGTTCCGCGATGTTTCGAAAACGTCTTTCGTGCCTCAACTCTAAACTGTTTAACTGAACTATCACGTAGTTATCAAGACGTGTATGTCCGATGTTCGCAACATCCACAAACGACGTTTGGGGTTCAGCACACTGAGTGGTGCATTAAGGACATAAGCTTTCTACTGTCCGCATAATCGCTACTTT
>NC_057801.1:141970710-142116282 GCF_018294505.1 Triticum aestivum
GCAAACATTTATTAAATATTCATGTTGAAAACCATGGCTACTACATGACTATCATGCAAGTGGGGATTGTGGCTTGCCTGGGGATGAAGAAGGCACCGGGGAGAAGGGCGGTGAAGCCGCGGAAAGATTTGCCGGAAACAGTTCTCTCTTAGAGGGGTTGTTTACGTGCAAGGGCAAAAAGGTCATCTTCATAATGTCAAAACATAATTAAAGTGAGACCAACAGAAAGGGCTCGACGAGACGAAGAAGTAGGCTTTGGAATCACCTCATTTGGAGTTACGAATAAAAAGATATGGATGTTTTTCTGCCAGGGACCCATTTGTAATGAAAATATTTTCAACCAGGGGCCTGAACAGAAAAACGGAAAGCGCACTCGATCGAATATGTTTCCACTTATTGCACCTGGGCCCGCGAGTGGTCAAGGCTTGAGAGGCTGACCAGCGGGGCCCGCCTTATCCATCTCTCTCCTCCCTCGCTCCTGTCTACGGATCCGGCTTGCCTGCTCCCTTTCAATGCTCCCATCCGTGCTCCCACTTCATCCTACGGCTGTCCTTTTTTCTTTTACTTTTCTAATCTAATCATCTGTCCCCCTGATTTTCTGAGGGTGGGGCCGGGTCTTATTTTCTTCCAATCAAATCAAGCCACGTACGCGGGGGCACAGATGGGAGCATGGGAAGGGAGCAGGCAAGTCTCGTCCCCTGTCTACTTCCTCGCGTGCCCACTCAGCAGCAGAACAGAGGAGTGGGAGCAGGGCGAAGCCGGCGACCGGGCGGCTGACTCCGGCCAGCTCCTGCCCAGCGAAGGCTGCCGGTGGGCTCGGGGGAACGCGCCGCCTCCATCCTAGGGCAGAGGGAGCACTGGGGAGGAGTGGAGAGGTGGCAAGGCGCGATGGCAGGGAGCAACGGAGGCGGACAGGGCGGTGGTGGTCCGGCCGGCTCCGGCCACCATTGTCCGAGGCAAGGCCACCGGAAGATGCGGGGAGGCCTGGCGAACCCATCCAGAGGCGAATGGGGAACCAGGAAGGGGTGGAACAGAGGGCAGGGGCGGCGCCATGAGGAGGACAGGAAGCTTCAGGAGCGGAGGTTGACGGCGCTGCGGTCACTCTGGCGAGGGGGAAAGGGGGTGGGGCGAACCCTGAGGAGGTGGGGGAGCTTGTGGACAACATAAGGGGAGGAGAGGAGGCTCGAGCTCGCCGGAACCAAGGAGGAACCACGGCGGCCGAGACGAACTCCGGCGAAACGAGGAGGGGGCCGAGGGCTCCGTTGGGCAAATGAGGCGGGGGAGGGGCTCGTGAGCTGCGGTAGAACTCAGGGCACGCTTATATAGCCGAGAGGAGGCTTCTCGAGCTCACGGGCGAGCTCCCGACCAAGCTTTAATGGCGGGCAAAGGCTGGACGTGGCACGAGCATGGACCGAGCGACGCATTCATGGCGGACCACGACGAGCCATTGACTCAGGACGATGAAGGGTATCACCGGGCAGCTACTAGACATGGATGGAGGTCGAGACGACAAGGGAAACGACGGGCACAGGGTCGGGAAGAAGCTAGAGCACGAAATTTGCCTGACATCAGCGTGATCACCACCAGCACTAAAGCAAATGGCTAGTTTTGGCGTGGCTGACCACATCAAGTGGATTGACCTTAGTGACTTAAGTATAACCGAGGAAATAAATCATTCCAGCGGCAAAGAAGTGAACTGCACTTAGCTCCAAAGTAAATCAGCAGCCAAGTGTTTGTGTTGTGAAGTGGGGACACTAGCTAGGTAACTCAGTAACTAGCCTATCTGGGATGTTTATCTATCGAAGGACTTCCATCCTGGAGATTTGGAGAGTAAATGGATCAAGATTTACTGCAGTTGCTTCACAACTGCATTTTTGGTCCAGAAATGAAGATCAACAAGATGCACTCACATGGAGTGTCCACTTGAGCTAAAATTGGGCAAGGCTTAGTCATTTCGACATATGAAGATGATGTAAAAAGCTCATTCCAAATGGACAAACCAAAATAGCACTTGCTTCACAAACATCTCTGCTGACCAGAAACTTGAAATAATATTGGTGATCAAATGGATCAATGAAATGATGCCAAATTGGGTGGAGAGATGTTTTATGGGTATAAGAATGATCTGGTAAGTTATCAGGATTTTTGAAGCAATATAAAATATACTTGCTTCAGAACCTGAAAATAATGCCAGAATCAAAGATTTGCTCCTGTGCTCACATAGATGATTGTATAGGGATGCAAATGGGTGGAGGGGTTTAATATGAGCACATTAAGGAGTGTGAAAAAGTTCATATCATTTTGACACTCCTAGCTAGTACTTCCTTCACAAAGTCCTCTGTCTGACAGAAACTTTGAAAATTCACTGAGGAAGAATGGCTAGCCAAATAAAGTTGAACTTGTGCATGAGGCAATTATTTGGACATATAAACATGCCCAAAAAGGTTGGGAGTCAATAGTAGAAATATAAATGACACTTCCTTCACAAAGTGCCATTCGGGGCAGAATAGAAAAAGGAATATTGGAGAATTATTTTTGAACATGGCAAGGAAAAGTTTTGCCATATTTGATCAAGATATGATCCAAACAATTTATGAGAATTATTTGGGAATTTTTGGAGTGATGGAAATATAGGTTGCTTCACAACCTAGGGCAATATGAGTTATTCCTTTAATCGAAAAGGAATATTCCCAATAAAAAGAATATTGGGATTTGGGCTAGGATGGAAATGGAAAGGTCTAGGGAAAGATTTGGGAATGGCAAGCCACTCTGGAAGCAAAGAAGAGGGCATCTTCTTCAGTTTCGAGACCACAAAGCCACGAAGAAAGAAAACTCAGGCAAAAACCTCGGAAAAATAAAAGAAAAAGAAAGGGCCAAAAATCAGGCTGTCACAAACCTCACCACCTTAAAGAAATCTCGTCCTCGAGATTTGGTTGCTCAGGGAACAAGTATGAATGTTCTGACTTAAGGAAACCGTTTCCAACTCTGGTATCCTTTTTCCTTTACTGTTGTTCCCATTAAATTTTTATCTAACTGGCAGTGGGTGGTTTGATTCACTCTATCCACATTCTGACAGACCTTACCTGGCTTGCTCATGCTTATATAGGCTCCAATTTCTTTTTAGATCTGCTGACTTGCTGAGTGTGATTTAATTATCACGACTGAAATATATGTCCGTCTCACAAATCCAAAAGTGATTTCCGTCGGGTGTGCCACCCGGTACTGACAACCTTTCATGTAATGATGATCAGATTTTTCTGATGAAAACTCAAGCTCTGACTCATTGCATTGGGTTTCTCCACTAAATGCAGGTCCTTTAGGTTCCAAACAGTGAGTTAACATAACCGTTTCCTGACAGATTCTGACTCATCGCAGAAGTTTTTGAATCATCTTAACCGGTTCCACTGTCGTGGGTATCGGATCCGTACCAAATATTTGATTGTCTCCTGTCGCGGCCAGCATAAAGGGTTTGGCCTGTATGATAATATCTGCAGACTTGACTGACGGTGGTTCTGACGAATTTTTTTGTTCACGACAGGCTATCCATGATGATTCATATAAGTGAGGACTCAGGCTTCCAGACTGTTATTCCTCATGCCGATTACTCATACTGTAGACATATCCATGTGGATCAATACTGACTTAGACTATCCGGGGATCTGCACCATGGGGGTCGTGTAACAATTTTCATACCTGCATTACTGGTCTTGCTCCTTTATTGTTTTCTTGGTCTGGATCTTTGGCTGAAAGAGCTGGGCCATATTGTTTCTTTGTATGACCATAGGTACTGTCGGTGCAAATTTTCGGCAATTGTAGCTTATCCTCATTTTTTTTGATAAGGTAACCCATTAAATGGCATGTTCAACACCTCTCAAGTTCTGATCGTTGGGAAATGATCATCCGAAACCCTGTACTTATATGGAGCTAATTGATGTCGTCAATCCTCATAATCCTTTGTCACACTTTGGTGTATACTGGCTTTCTTCTATTAACCATCATCACGTGGTTGTCAGATCCTCATCTGAGTGACTTGTAAGATCTTTGGTGGTATGTTCATCGCATATATATGAGGACCTGATTCTGAGACAGGCGTGTATTCTGACTGATTCTTGCTTCTGACCAAAATGTTGCGGATCTGATTCTTGGGATTCACTGCCATATGCTGTCAATTCACAGTGTACTACCTTGTACCAATGTCTTACTGAGGAATATTTGCTGGCTTGTGCTCGAACTTTCATCGAACAACTTGCTGAAGAAGACTGGGTATCGTACTTCAGAAGCTTACCCCCTTAAAGACTTTACTGGGAAAGACTCGGTACCTTATGCTGGAAGCTTTTGAGGTTGCTTACTGAAGAAGACAGAGTACCTTGCACGGGAAATCATCCACGTATCATATTGAGGAAGATAGATGAATCTTCCTTGGAAACTTCTCTGGTATCTTGCGAGGGAAAAGTGGGTTGCTTACACCAGAAACTTCTTATTGTGATATGCGGACCGAGTACCACCTATACATACCTTTGAATATTTTTGCTATTGATTTCTTGCATGAAACGGGGTTTTGCAGGACTATCCTCCTTTCTGAGTATATGCCATATTTTTGCTTGCTTCCAGGTACATCGAGTTCCAAAATCATCCTCGACGAAAATTAAACTCGTATGTGAACCATACCTTTGATAATATCCTGTCAACCTTGCACACAATTTATATTCTTGCTGATTTAATCATTTTGTTGTAATGAGTGCACGCTAATGCAAACTTGATACTGATGGTCCATCCATGATTTCTTTTGCATTCAGATGAGATATTCCCAATTTCACTACAGTCTACTGACAATTCCATTCTGTTTAGCTAAGTTTCCAAATATATGCATTTCCTGTTGACTCTTCGGGTCCGGTGTCGGTTGACGAGTAACTTTAATAGGGGAAATATTTGTAACACTGAAGGCCCAAAGAAAGGAACAACAGAAACGACTAAACAAAAGAACACAAGCATTCTACTAATATAATTAATCAAGCAATCATCACATATTACTACTACTCACACAATATGCATGCCTACTTAAGCACACAAATCTCGCGGAAACTACGGTATTGCGATCTAACATGCTGTGATGATGTGCACGAGGACGAATAAATGTGTGGAAGAATTGGTGTAAACAACGCTACACTAAATGCTAGCTTAGCCAGGTGGCAACCTGAACTAGCTCGGAGGCGAGGACGTAATCATCCAGTAGGACACGAAGGTCGCAAGCACATTATTATCAAGCGGACGGAAAAAGATCCGTACTCGCCAAGAAATAGGATAGCGGGGAAAAACTGAGGGTGCTGACATTGCCCTTTCTTGATAACTAAGATCATTAAGGGTTGCCAGCACGACAAAATAAAAGAACGATCCAGGACAGACGCATGTCCATCACCGAAATGATAGACGGGGCTGAAAGAAAGACATCGGCGCGATACCTGAGCACCATTCTTGCAAACAGTGTCAGGATCACTTGGCTTCACTCTGCTGGGACAGAAATGACACCAAACACCGAAAGAAAAGGAACTGGAGAAATGCAAAGGTTGAGCTGTAGTGGATCCGAACCGATGCCAGCTACACTGACCGGATAAATCGTTAGCGACTAAATAATAATGCTATATGCATGCCATGCAACAAACAAATGCAGCAATCAAGTGCAACAAACAAACTGGGGTCTATACTACCGTTTTCTAACGTTCGCGCGGTCTAGGGCGTCCTACAACCAGACCTACTCTGATACCAAGCGGTGTGGCACCCCATCTCAGAGAAACCGGAATGCCCCGTATTCCAGCCTAGAGATCGAGGAGAAGTCTTCTGGAATATGGCACTACTTAGCATAGAACAAACCAGCTTTCTATTATTACACGAATATGAATACAAGGTCTCCGATATTACAATGAATAACATCGGCACTGCGACACTACGCCTGCCATTGTTGCTCTATGCAAGCGGCAGAACAACACGATGCAGCGGAAGAACTCTAGTAGCAGAACAGCGACGACGGTGGTGAACTCCACTCCGTAGGGACTCTGGCTGGAACGATTATCCTAGCTCGCACGAACCGAAACCACGGCAAGCAAGCAATCAAATCCGGCATGGCCTGCAGGCTAGCATGACACGCCAAGTCAGTACATTGAGTGTACTTGCAAGCTCACAATAATCCAGAAGCATTCAAGACAGACAATAGCATGGCAATTACAGGTTAAACAGGAATTATCATGAGATCATCAAAATACATGGCATGACCAACATAAACATGATACAGCTAACACAACATGAACATATTAATCCGACAATACTAGCATGTAACCTGATGACACTGCATGCACCACTTATTCTGCTTGGGCTACCTGTAACCCAACTCATGCATCACTTACCAACCTCGGACATCACACGTTCATCTCAGGATCAAATCAAGCTTGATATAAACAGTACAGTAGCAATCATTAAATGACCACAAGTACCCATGATTCTCGCGCAACATCACGAATATCCAACAACTCGGTATCCTCGATACCACCGTTATCCTTACGGCGATCACTACCCGACCAACACTTGGCCCATGATCCTTACGGCGATCACAACCCGACCAACACTTGGCCCGTGATCCTTACGGCAATCACAACCCGACCAATACCTGGCCCGTGATCCTTACAGCGATCACAACCAACTTATCTCACTGTTATTAAGCATATTATTCTTATTATTGTTGACTCATGGTGTGACCTACTTTCGACCTGGGACCTTATCCGCGGGTGCGGCTATCGATATATTTAATATACACTCTGCAGAGGTTAGTACACTGTACCCACACTACGGAACCCATGGCCTCGCACTCCCATTCGGGTGGACCAACGGTGTTCCGACAAAAACTTTCTACTGCCATGACACTCTCCCGGCCACTCCGACTCACTCCCCACTAGCTAAGTCATGGGTGGCCCCGTGTCTACCTCCAAACACAACGACCACGGTCGTGGCCCGCCTCACACGGGGACACGGATCCAATAACTCAAACAACTCAACAACGGGCACACAAGGTTATGCCTGCTTACCGGGCCAGGGTACAGCACGCCCATAACCTTCCCTTGTTGGAGGCACCGGTGAGAGGCACGACAATAGACCCAGTTAGGACCGTCCCATACCGGTATGCGTGGTTTCACTGGTCAGCATCGATTCCGCAGCACCATGACTCAGCCAACAGTTGTTCAAGTTTAATTTAATCCGTTTAACTTGAATGCAAATATGCCGAGCCATGATAAAATGCATGAACATGATATCATCATCATCATGAGAGTATCACAGAACTATCCACCATATCAACAATAAATCATATCCACTGAGCATGTCATACTGACTAGCATGACCATCACCAACATCAGCATGTACTACTAGCAAGCACAAACATATGCAAGGAAATACTAGCAGGTATAACATGATAACAGAGTACAAAACAACATATCACAAAAGTGAACATGCAACTCTAAACATCACCGGAACAACGATAACCATCTTTTCAACAAGCAAACATTTATTAAATATTCAAGTGGAAAACCATGGCTACTGCATGACTATCATGCAAGTGGGTATTGTGGCTTGCCTGGGGATGAAGAAGGCACCGGGGAGAAGTGCGGTGAAGCCGCGGAAAGATTTGACGGAAACAGTTCTCTCTCGGAGGGGCTGTTTACGTGCAAGGGCAAAAAGGTCATTTTAAGAATGTCAAAACATAATGAAAGTGACACTAACAGAAAGGGCTCGACGAGACGAAGAAGTAGGCTTTGGAATCACCTCATTTGGAGTTACGGATAAAAAGATATGGATGTTTTTCTGCCAGGGACCCATCTGTAATGAAAATATTTTCAACCAGGGGCCTGAACAGAAAAATAGAAATACACTATCCTAGACATCTTTTATAATTGGGAGCACTCATTAAGTATGATATGCTAAAGAGTTGATGTTGGACAAGGAAGACAACGTAATGGGTTATGTTTTCCGACATCTTAGTTAAAGTATATTGTCATGGATCATTCAATCATGTTGAGCTTGCCTTTCCCCCTCATGCTAGCCAAAATTCCTTGCACCAAGTAGAGATACTACTTGTGCTTCCAAATATCCTTAAACCCAGTTTTGCCATGAGAGTCCACCATACCTACCTATGGATTGAGTAAGATCCTTCAAGTAAGTTGTCATCGGTGCAAGCAATAAAAATTGCTCTCTAAATATGTATGATATTTTGGTGTGAAGAAAATAGCTTTATACGATCTTGTTATGGAAGCAATAAAAGCGGCAGACTGCATAATAAAGGTCCATATGCAAGTGCAATATAAAGTGACTTTCATTCACATTAAGATTTTGTGCATCCAACCCTAAAAGCGCATGACAACCTCTGCTTCCCTCTGCGAAGGGCCTATCTTTTACTTTATGTCTTTTACTTTATGCAAGAGTCAAGGTGATCTTCACCTTTCCCTTTTTCATTTTATCCTTTGGCAAGCACCTTGTGTTGGGGAGATCCTGATATTTATATCCAATTGGATGTAAGTTAGCATGAACTATTATTGTTGACATCACCCAAAGGTGAATACGTTGGGAGGCAACACTATAAGACCCTATCTTTCTTAGTGTCCGATTGAAACTCCATAACCATTAGTATTGCGTGAGTGTTAGCAATTGTAGAAGACTATATGATAGTTGAGTATGTGGAGTTTGATATTCCTGAAAATAAGATGAATTGCAATTGTTTGATGACTGAGAATGAAGTTTGCTAGTTTTCAAGAAAGTTTATGGTCTATGCTTTGACATGTGAATTGCTTGTTACTTTATCGTGAGAAGTTTTATGAGATGAACTACTGCCATGACATATTATCATGCTAGAAAAGGTGATTGAAATTTTCATTGATCAAACTTGTGCACCTTCTAGCATTCACACTTCATAAATTCTTTCTTTTATCATTTACCTACTCGAGGACGAGTAGGAATTAAGCTTGGGGATGCTGATACGTCTCCAACGTATCTATAATTTATGAAGCATTCATGCTATTTTATTATCTGTTTTGAATGATTATGGGCTTTATTATACACTTTTATATTACTTTTGGGACTAACCTATTAACCGGAGGCCCAACCCATATTGTTGTTTTATTGCCTGTTTCAGTATTTCGAGGAAAAGGAATATCAAACGGAGTCCAAACGGAATGAAACCTTCGACAACGTGATTTTTTGGAAGAATATGATCCGGGAGACTTGGAGTTCACGTCAGAAGATCCTCGTGGAGGCCACGAGATAGGAGGGTGCGCCCCCCTATTGGGCGCGCCGCCCTGTCTCATGGGCCCCTCCTGCACCTCCCGACCGACTTCTTTCGCCTATATAAGCCTACGTACCCTAAAAAAATCGAATATAAAGATAGATCGGGAGTTCCTCTGCCGCAAGCCTCTGTAGCCACCAAAAACCTCTCGGGAGCCCGTTCCGGCAACCTGCCGGAGGGGGAACCCATCACCGGTGGCCATCTTCATCATCCCGGCGCTATCCATGACGAGGAGGGAGTAGTTCACCCTCGGGGCTGAGGATATGTACCAGTAGCTATGTGTTTGATCTCTCTCTCGTGTTCTCTCTATGGCATGATCTTGATGTATCACGAGCTTTGTTATTATAGTTGGATCTTATGATGTTTCTCCCCCCTCTACTCTCTTGTGATGAATTGAGTTTCCCCTCTTAAAGTTATCTTATCGGATTGAGTCTTTATTTGAGAACACTTGATGTATGTCTTGCCGTGTTTATCTGTGGTGACAATGGGATATCACGTGCCACTTGATGTATGTCTTGCCGTGTTTATCTGTGGTGACAATGGGATATCACGTGCCACTTGATGTATGTCTTGCCGTGTTTATCTGTGGTGACAATGGGATATCACGTGCCACTTGATGTATGTTTTGGTGACCAACTTGCGGGTTCCGCCCATGAACCTATGCATAGGGGTTGGCACATGTTTTCTTGACTCTCCGGTAGAAACTTTGGGGCACTCTTTGAAGTACTTTGTGTTGGTTGGATGAATCTGAGATTGTGTGATGCATATCGTATAATCATGCTCACGGATACTTGAGGTGACAATGGAGTATCTAGGTGACATTACGGTTTTGGTTGATTTGTATCTTAAGGTGTTATTCTAGTACGAACTCTTGAATAGATCGATCCGAAAGAATAACTTTGAGGTGGTTTCGTACCCTACCATAATCTCTATGTTTGTTCTCCGCTATTAGTGGCTTTGGAGTGACTCTTTGTTGCATGTTGAGGGATTGTTATATGATCTATCTATGTTATTATTCTTGAGAGAACTTGCACTAGTGAAAGTATGAACCCTATGCCTTGTTTCCTATCATTGCAATACCGTTTACGCTCACTTTTATCATTAGTTACCTTGCTGTTTTTATTATTTCAGATTACAAAAACCTATATCTACTACCTATTTTGCACTTGTATCACCATCTCTTCGCCGAACTAGTGCACCTATACAATTTACCATTGTATTGGGTGTGTTGGGGACACAAGAGACTCTTTGTTATTTGGTTGCAGGGTTGCTTGAGAGAGACCATCTTCATCCTACGCCTCCCACGGATTGATAAACCTTAGGTCATCTACTTGAGGGAAATTTGCTACTGTCCTACAAACCTGTGCACTTGCAGGCCCAACAACGTCTACAAGAAGAAGGTTGTGTAGTAGACATCAATGAGATAAAGGCAGTGGATATGTATTCACTCATGAAGGTGGCGCTGTTTCTTGGAAGTCTTGCAAGCAAACCATCCTAACGAGGTCAACAATGGAAACAGAACTCACAACACTAGATACAGCTACGGTTGAAGCAGATTGGCTTCGTCGGCTCTTGAATGACTTGCCGGTTGTTGAGAAACTTATACCGGGTATCCTTATGAAATGCGACAATCAAACTGTGATCATGAAAGTGAGCAACTCAAAGGATAAGATGAAGTCATCAAGACACGTTCAGAGAAGGTTAAAGTCTGTCAGAAAACTGAGAAACTCCAGAGTTATTGCATTGGATTATATCCAAACGTCTAAAAATTTGGCAGATCCTTTTACTAAGGGTCTATCATGTAATGTGATAGATAATGCATCGAGGGAGATGGGTATGAGACCCACAACATGAGTTGTTCACAGTGGTAACCTAGTCTATGTGATTGGAGATCCCGTGAATTAGATATGGAAGACAAGTTGTTGGTCAATTGAGAGGAGAGTATCCTTACTATTAACAATACCACTCCATGAAGATGCCATACTCTTCTAAATCTGCATGGCGGGTTGATGTATATCTTAATGTGTTCTAAGTGGCTCATTGAAGCAGAGATGTTGTCCTGCAGAACATCTTTTGAAGAACGCACATATATGAGTCTGATTGTTAAACGTCGCAATTTATATGAGTAGGGGTCTCTCTAGTAAACTCATGAAAGGTCTCAGAGTATGACGCATAAGCTCCACCCGCAGGGAAGACCCACGATAGCCACGTATTAGTCAAGGCTTTGTGTGAAGCTAGATTCATAGAAAACTTGCAGTTCAAGGCCCAGCCCACTATTCAAGTTGCTTACTAGTGTAGCATATGGTTCTAGGTGGAAGTTCAATTTAACAGTCTCCACTGCAGTACCGGTATATAAAACAGTGTTTGGGAACCAAAGGCAAATTTTATGTGCATCTGGGATCGGGGGTGCTAGAATTTTGCCTATTTTGGGCCTAGCCCAATAGTAGTTTTAGAAATTCCTAATAAATCATAGAGGCCCACGCAACCCATTCGTGCAAGGCAAGAGGTGCACTGGTAGAAAAAGAGGCTTCCGTCCAGCCCCATTAGTCGTGAAACTGTAGGAACCGCGACTAATGAAGTCTTTAGTCGCGGTTCGGCAGACGAACCGCGACCAAAGGCCTGGGCCCAGGGCGCTCGGTGGCCAGCTGGTGCACGTGATGGGCTTTAGTCGCGGTTGGCCAGGCCAACCGCGACTAAAGGTGCCCAAAGGCCTTTAGTCGCGGTTGGCCAGGCCAACCGCGACTAAAGCTCCTCCCCTATATATACCAGTTCAGCACGCTCACTTAGCCATTTGGTGCCACTTCTCTTCACAAGCTTCACAAGGGGGTGTAGGTTTGCTTTTGGTTCCTCTTATGCACACAAGGTGTTTGATGAAATGCCCCAAGAGGGTGAAACAAACATGATATGAAGTGTTGGAGCCACACTTGAGGTTCCTCATTTATTTTTTCCTCCTCGATCGCGGTTAGCAACTTGAACCTTTCATGCATGTGTGTCATTGATAAAATATGCATGTGTGTTGTTCATTGTTTAATTTCTATTGTTTATAGCTAGTTAGTTTAACAAATGCATGATGGTTAATTATATATTTTATATTATAATAATGCAGATGAATCGGCAATGGATGTACGGTAACCGACTCTCCCGCGAGTTCACTACGGGTTTGAAAGATTTCCTCGTAGTGGCTAATGCGAACAAGCAGAAGGGTTTTGTTATCTGTCCATGTGTTGAATGTAAGAATCAGAAGGGTTACTCTTCCTCAAGAGAAGTTCACCTGCACCTGCTTCGGCACGGTTTCATGCCAAGCTATAATTGTTGGACCAAGCATGGAGAAAGAGGGGTTATAATGGAAGAAGATGAAGAAGGGGATGATTTCATCGATGAAAGCTATCTTGCTCATTTCGGTGATACTTTCATGGAGGATGCTGAAGGTGAAGGGGAAGGTGAAGGGGAAGGTGAAGGTGAAGAAGAGGCACGTGATGAGACCGTTGATGATCTTGGTCGGACCATTGCTGATGCACGGAGACGCTGCGAAACTGAAAAGGAGAGGGAGAATTTGGATCGCATGTTAGAGGATCACAGAAAGTCGTTGTACCCCGGATGCGATGATGGTCTGAAAAAGCTGGGCTGCACACTGGATTTGCTGAAATGGAAGGCACAGGCAGGTGTAGCTGACTCGGCATTTGAAAACTTGCTGAAAATGTTGAAGAATATGTTTCCAAAGAATAACGAGTTGCCCGCCAGTACGTACGAAGCAAAGAAGGTTGTCTGCCCTCTAGGTTTAGAGGTTCTGAAGATACATGCATGCATCAACGACTGCATCCTCTACCGCGGTGAATACGAGAATTTGAATGAATGCCCGGTATGCACTGCATTGCGTTATAAGATCAGAGGCGATGACCCTGGTGACGATGTTGAGGGCGAGAAACCCAGGAAGAGGGTTCCCGCCAAGGTGATGTGGTATGCTCCTATAATACCACGGTTGAAACGTCTGTTCAGGAACAAAGAGCATGCCAAGTTGTTGCGATGGCACAAAGAGGACCGTAAGTCGGACGGGGAGTTGAGACACACCGCAGATGGAACGCAATGGAGAAAGATCGACAGAGAGTTCAAAGATTTTGCAGCTGACGCAAGGAACATAAGATTTGGTCTAAGTACAGATGGCATGAATCCTTTTGGCGAGCAGAGCTCCAGCCATAGCACCTGGCCCGTGACTCTATGCATCTACAACCTTCCTCCTTGGTTGTGCATGAAGCGGAAGTTCATTATGATGCCAGTGCTCATCCAAGGTCCGAAGCAACCCGGCAACGACATCGATGTGTACCTAAGGCCATTAGTTGATGAACTTTTACAGCTGTGGGGCAGACCTGGTGTCCGTGTGTGGGATGAGCACAAAAAAGAGGAATTTAACCTACGAGCGTTGCTTTTCGTAACCATCAACGATTGGCCTGCTCTTAGTAACCTTTCGGGACTGTCAAATAAGGGATACAATGCATGCACGCACTGCTTACATGAGACTGAAAGTGTACATTTGCCAAATTGTAAGAAGAACGTGTACCTTGGGCATCGTCGATTTCTTCCGAAAATTCATCCAGTAAGAAAGAAAGGCAAGCATTACAACGGCAAGGCAGATCACCGGCCGAAGCCTGCGGAACGCACTGGTGCTGAGGTATTTGATATGGTCAAGGATTTGAAAGTCATCTTTGGAAAGGGTCCTGGCGGACAATCAGTTCCGAAGGGAGCTGACGGGCACGCAGCCATGTGGAAGAAGAAATCTATATTCTGGGAGCTAGAATATTGGAAAGTCCTAGAAGTCCGCTCTGCAATCGACGTGATGCACGTTACGAAGAATATTTGCGTGAACCTCCTAAGCTTCTTGGGCGTGTATGGGAAGACAAATGATACAAAGGAAGCACGGCAGGACCAGCAACGTTTGAAAGACCCTGATGACCGGCATCCGGAATGGTTTCAAGGTCGTGCCAGCTACGCTCTGACCAAAGAAGAGAAGGTCATCTTTTTTGAATGCCTGAGCAGTATGAAGGTCCCGTCTGGATTCTCGTCCAATATAAAGGGAATAATAAACATGGCGGAGAAAAAGTTCCAAAATCTGAAGTCTCACGACTGCCACGTGATTATGACGCAATTGCTTCCGATTGCTTTGAGGGGGCTCCTGCCGGAAAATGTTCGAGTAGCCATTGTGAAGCTATGTGCATTCCTCAATGCAATCTCTCAGAAGGTAATCAATCCAGAAGATCTACCACGGTTACAGAACGATGTGATCCAATGTCTTGTCAGTTTCGAGTTGGTGTTCCCGCCATCCTTCTTCAATATTATGACGCACCTCTTGGTTCACCTAGTCGAAGAGATTTTCATTCTCGGTCCTGTATTTCTACACAATATGTTCCCCTTCGAGAGGTTCATGGGAGTATTAAAGAAATATGTTCGTAACCGTGCTAGGCCAGAAGGAAGCATCGCCAAGGGCTATGGAAATGAGGAGGTAATTGAGTTTTGTGTTGACTTTGTTCCTGACCTTAAGCCGATTGGTCTTCCTCGATCGCGGCACGAGGGGAGACTAAGTGGAAAAGGCACGATCGGAAGGAAATCAACGATATGTATGGACGGCCATTCTCTGACTGAAGCACACCACACTGTACTGACCAATTCCAGCTTGGTGGCTCCGTACTTTGAGAAACACAAGAATATTTTACGCTCGGACAACCCGGGGAAGCCTGAATCCTGGATTAGGAAGGCCCACATGGAGACTTTCGGCAGTTGGTTGAGAAAACATTTAATGAATGACAATGATGTTGTAGATCAGCTGTACATGTTGGCCAAGACACCATCTTCGACTATAACGACTTTCCAAGGGTACGAGATAAATGGGAATACATTTTACACGATCGCCCAAGATAAAAAGAGCACCAACCAAAACAGTGGTGTCCGCTTTGATGCAGCAACCGAGAATGGGCAAAAGGTCACATATTATGGTTACATAGAGGAGATATGGGAACTTGACTATGGACCCTCCTTTAAGGTCCCTTTGTTCCGGTGCAAATGGTTCAAGCTAACAGGAGGTGGGGTAAAGGTGGACCAGCAATACGGAATGACAATGGTGGATTTCAACAATCTTGGTTACCTTGACGAACCATTCGTCCTAGCGAAAGATGTCGCTCAGGTTTTCTATGTGAAGGACATGAGTAGCAAACCGAGGAAACGGAAAGATAAGAAAACGATCAGTACATCATGCGATGATCCAAAGCGCCACATTGTTCTTTCAGGGAAAAGAAACATCGTGGGAGTGGAGGACAAGACAGACATGTCAGAAGATTATAATATGTTTGCTGAAATTCCGCCCTTCAAAGTGAACACCGACCCAAGCATTAAGTTAAATGATGAGGATGCTCCATGGATACGGCACAATCGTAAGCAAGCAGGGACACAAGGGAAGAAATGATGTGTAATAATTTATTGTACCAAACTTTGTTGAATGGATCATGTGAATTATATTACCCGTGATGTGTTTGGTGTCCATTTTCGAATGATTCGAGATACCACTGATGATACATGAAATTTGGAGTGATTTAGTCATACTCCTGCCTAGGCGTATAATATGCATACTCGTAGTCTTCATAGCCGCCGCCGTTGTACTGGTAGTCGTCGCCTTCTAAGTTGCCGCCGTCGTCGTCGCTGCTGTCGTCGCTGTCGTCGGGCGGCGCTCGTGGCTCGAACTGAGGGTAGCGCAGGCGGGGGATATCGCCGGCCGTGATGTAGTCCATGACGCTCTGCAGAGTCCGGCCGTACCACCATAGCCGACGGCCGGCCTCTGGTATATTATTTTGAATTGAATTAGTTTTATTTTTCTTAATTTTTTGATATATTATTTGTATTTTTAGAATTTTGAATTGAATTAGTTTTATTTTTCTGAATTTTTTGATATAATATTTGTGTTTTTAACATATTGAATTGAATTAGTTCTATTTTTCTGAATTTTTTGATATATTATTTGTATTTTTAACATATTGAATTGAATTAGTTTTATTTTTCTTAATTTTTTGATATATTATTTGTATTTTTAAGATTTTGAATTGAATTAGTTTTATTTTTCTGAATTTTTTGATATATTATTTGTATTTTTAACATTTTGAATTGAATTAGTTTTATTTTTCTTAATTTTTTGATATATTATTTGTATTTTTAGAATTTTGAATTGAATTAGTTTTATTTTTCTGAATTTTTTGATATAATATTTGTGTTTTTAACATATTGAATTGAATTAGTTTTATTTTTCTGAATTTTTTGATATATTATTTGTATTTTTAAGATTTTGAAAAAGAAAAAGTATTTTGAAAAATACCTTTAGTCGCGGTTGGCCTGCCCAACCGCGACTAAAGGTCGTTGCGCGCGGGAACGCAAAAACCCGCCAAAAACCCCTTTAGTCGCGGTTGGTCTGGCCAACCGCGACTAAAGGTTACCCTTTAGTCGCGGGTCGCCTCCCCAACCGCGACTAAAGGTTACCTTTAGTCGCGGGTCGCCTCCCCAACCGCGACTAAAGGGGGGGGCTATAAATACAAGGGCCCGAACCCTTTCTCGTCTTCTCCGATTCAACACCGGCCGAAGGCCTGCCGCCGTCGCCCTCGCCCTCGACGCCGCCCGCCGTCGCCCTCGCCCTCGACGCCGCCCGCCGTCGCCCTCGCCCTCGACGCCGCCAGCCGTCGCCCTCGCCCTCGACGCCGCCCGCCGTCGCCCGCCGCCCCCTCTCGCCCACGTACGGCGCCCGCCGCCCCCTCTCGCCCTCGTACGCCGCCCGCCGGCCTCCCTCGCCCACCGCGCCGCCTCTCGCCCGCCCTCAACGCCGCCGGCCGGCCTCGCTGCCGCGCGCGCACGCGCGCGCCTCTCTACAGAGAGCGAGATCGTGGAGAGAGAGAGAGAATTTTTTTCTTTTTTTTCTTTTTTTTGTTCTTTTTAATTTTAACTAGTTAATTAGTTTAACAAAAACGGTAAAATAACTTAAAACTTGATAATTAACAAAAAAACCGTAAAATTTGATAATTAACAAAAAAACGTATATACGGAGAGGGGGCGGCGAGGGGGGCGGCGATGCGCGCGGTGTTTTTTTAGGGATCGAGAGGGGGCGGCGAGGGTTATACATGTGTGTTGTCCTCGCCTCCCTCTCCGTGACGCCGTCGTCTGCCGCCCCGTCTCGCGCTCTACCGCGACACCCTCTCCCACCCCTTCCTCGCCCCCTCCTTTTGCCACCGCCCTTTCGCCACCGCCACCGCCACCGCCCCCCTTCTTCACTTAATTAATTTGTTTTTACTACATGTTTTCAGGACTGACATAATGGCGGACGATAGAGCTGACCCGATTATGGACAACTATGATCCGGACGGTGAAGCACATATGTTCGGCATCATAAACGGCGATATTCTATATGTGCCGACCGGACAAGAAGAAGATGATATCTCTTCTTATCTGAACCTTGACGGTGAAGATGAAGGGCGCCGTCAGCAAGATGATGCCGAACAAACGTCGATAAACGACGATCTTCAAATGGAAGTAGCAACCACCTCCGGCGCCGAGGTATATATATACATTGAGCCTCTGGTGATACAAACTAACTGATTTGAATAAATATGTGTGTACTAACGCGCGCGACTCTCTTTCTTATTTTAGCCCTCGGCCGGATCGTCGAAACAATCGAGTACGTCGTCAAAGCGTGGCGCAACCAAGACGATGAAACAAGGAGAAACATGCACCATCGAGGTTGTCGACAGTGCAACCGGCAGGCCGCTGGAGCCCCGCAAGAACGCCACCAAGTTTGTCAACCAATGCGGAGCCATTGTTAGAGACAACGTCTCGATCACCGTCCAGGAGTGGAATAAGCCAAAGAAGGCACGAATTGCTGGTTTCACTTTTGTCGATAAGAGAACAAAAAAAGATTGCTTCAAGAAGCTTATGGAACATTTCGTTCTACCTCCGGAATACAACAAATTCGATGAGGAGGGTAACAAGATTGAGGAAAACAAGGAGAGGAGGAGGCTAGTCAAACAGTTCGCTCTTCATAAGATGGCCGACGCATTCCGGAAATTCAAGCAAAATCTAGCCCATGACTTTGTCAAGCAGAACAAGACTCCGGATTTCAAAGGACAATATGAGAAACTGAAACATGATTGGCCAGAATTTGTGAAGCAAAAGAAATCGGAGCAGTTCATTCAAATATCGAAAAAAATAAGGAAAATGCGGCTAAGAAGGAGTACAATCATATTATGGGGCCAGGAGGGTATCGCCTTTGGGAGCCTAGGTGGGAGAAGATGGAGAACGAGCTGAGGGCGCGAGGAATCCGTCCAGGTACGGAGGGATGGGACCCAAGGGCCAAAAGCTGGTGGTACGGGCATGGGGGAACGCTGAACCCGGAGACAGGGGAGTGTGTTTACCGGGGCAAAATAATTAAACCCACCCAAGCCCTTATTGACGCAATGAGGGATGCTCAAGAGGGGAAGATCAAGTTCAACAGAGAGAACGACGCGCTGACAAAAGCCCTCGGGAATCCTGAACACGGAGGACGTGTACGAGGCATGGGGCACATTCCGTGGAAAATAGGGTTCCCCCAGAACGATGACCCGTACGGTTACAGAAGCCGGAAGAGAAAGATGGATCGGGAAGCAGATGTTGTGGCGCGGTTGGCATCGGAAATGGATGTGATGAAGAAAACCGTGAGTGTACTAGTAGCCGAAAGAGATGCAGCTCGGGCGCAGCATGAAGATCATCCAGCGGATCTCAGAAGCCAGCAGCGGAGAAGCAGTGTGGCTTCCACGGAGGCCCCATCGGCTGGTGCAGATGCACCGACGATCGAAATTACTGCACCGGAGCCTCTGGTGGTCGAAATTACTGCACCGGAGCCTCTGGTGGTCGAAATTACTGCACCGGAGCCTCCTCGCTACCCCGTGGACGATATAAAGGAGATGAAAGAATGTCATCTGTATTATCCTATCGGGAACATGTCCATGAAGGTAGCCATCGGCAGTGCTTTACCATGTTTACCTGGAGCACTCCACCACAACAACCCCATTCAAGATGGCTATGCTCGTGTCACGGTGGAGGACATAGTCCAAGGGTTTGAGGACCTGGAGATTGACATTGCTACACCTGAAGGGGAGAAAAGACTTGGAGATGTCAAGCGCCATTTCATTCTATGGCAAAAGAAGTTTATCAAGTTTCCAGGCGAGGCGCCAAGGACAACAAGTCCACCCCCCTACGGTGGTGGTGGTGGTGGCGGTTCACCTACACCTCCGTCACGTCAGCCGACGCCCCCCAGTCCACAACGTCCGGCGGGTGATCAGACGCCGCCCCCCAGTCCTCGTCCGGCGGGTGATCAGACGCCGCCCCCCAATCCACCTCCGGCAAAGAAGCAGAAGCAGTCCTGGATTATTAACCCGGACCCTTATGTACCTAAGACCACAAAGGTACCGGAGCCATCACTGAAGCCTCTCCCCACAAGGCCTTGGGAACGTAGTGCCGAGGAAACTGCCGCGGCCGCGGCTGCTGATCATGAGAAATGGAAGGCGGACTGCAAGAAGAAAAGAGAGCCCGAGCCCAAGCCAGTATTTTCTGATGAGCAAAAGAAGTGGGCTAAGTCATTTTTGAGCACACCGTCCCAAGCCGCGAAGAATCTGCCTGACGACTATGCACGTGAACTTCGTAGGCAGGCACTCATGTTGAAGGAGAAGAAAGAGCGGGCGGAGAACCAGGAGAACAAAGCCTTGGAGGAGGCCGAGAAAACGGAATTAGAAAGTAAAAAAAGCGGGAAACGAGTTGCCCAGCTCGGGGAACAAAGTAAACAATCGATTGCCCCGCTTATAGTGAAAGCCGCCGGTCCGGATGACCCCGATATCATAGCAGCTGCGGCAGCACATGGATTGACTGTAACGAGTGCCAGAGAACAAGCGGCCAACTTAGGTATTACTCTTCGTGAACTGTTAGGCCTTGATGAGGCGCCAGTGAAGGAGGTAGTAATTACATATGTGAAGAATGGGCCTCTCGTCGAGCCTGCGCAGGAAGAGGATCTACCTCCACAAATGAAAGGTCTGCTGAAATGGTACAAGGGTTACATAAAAAATAAAAACGCCAAAGAATATATTTATGCGGAAGTTAGATATGAGCATCACTTCAAACATTACTATGTACAAATTCATCTGAGTGAATTGTTCCAGCTTTTCAATCTGCGCGAGCTCGACAAATCTATCATCAGTTGCTACGTTCTGTAAGTGATTTATTTCTACCCCATCTCGTTCATATTGCCTGCACTATATATATGTCCTAACTATATTGTTGTGTCCGCTATTATACATGCAGAATGAAGATTAAGGAATGCAGAGTAAGGAACATCCATGATGTTGGGTTCATTGACCCACACATCGTTAATGGATATGTGTTGGAGCATCACCCCGCCGACATGGAGGCAGACCTGTGGCAGTTTCTTACAAAGCAGGAACTCAAAAGTGATATTCTATTTCCTTACCATTTTGGGTGAGTGTTTCTGTCTTGAGCACATTCTCTTTTGTTTACTCCATGCATGGTATGTGGCCGGCTAATCGATGAGTTATGCATGACGTACTGTGCATGTATCGTGTCCGCAGGTTCCACTGGATTCTGCTAGTAATTAAAGTTGACACCTCAGAATGTCTCGTCCACGACTCTCTGAATAAGGATCCAAAGCTTTGGGGCGGCATGAGAAGAATGCTGCAGAAGTAATTATTTTCATTCATTTGCGCTCTATATCGATCGGCCTATTTCGTTCATTTCCTAATATCAAGTAACTAATAACTCTCTTGTTCATTTAATTTTCTTTGCCTCGTAGGGTTTGGAGACGGTTCGTAGATACAAAGGTCGGTGAATTCAAAAAAGAGCTAGAATTCAAAAGGTCAAAGGCTAAGAATGGTGAGGATATTCAGCCAGCGGGGACCAATCTATGTGCATACTATGTCTGTGAGATGATCCGGAGATACACCTCTGAGCGGCGGGTTCCGAGTGATACCAATGCTCAGAGGAATAACCTCCGGATGATGCTTAGTCCAGAAGCTCGCTTCCGACCACTTCAAGAGGAACTAGCTGGATGGTTCAGGAGGGAAGTCCTCCATCCTAAAGGAGAACACCATTACGAGGACGTAGAACTTTATATGCATTAAATTATGTATGGAAACTTGTTCAAAATTGTATATGGTCATCCGATGATATTGAATATATATTGTATATTCCTCTTGAATTCTTTTTGGTTCTAATTTCAAATTTGTTTGAAATTGTACATTCATATGCATGTATGTAGTACCGTAGAATATGTGAAACTCCTTCAAAATTAAAATAAAGCACAAAAAAAATAAAACAATACAAATTAAACAGAAAACAGGTTTAGGGGGGGGGGGCTAAAACCCTAAACCTGCGGCGGCCTTTAGTCGTGGTTGGCCAGAAGAACCGCGACTAAAGGTCCTCCGCCCCGACGGCCGCCTGGCGCCCACGTGGACGGGCCTTTAGTCGCGGTTCTTAAGCAACCGCGACTAAAGGGGGGGGGCCTTTAGTCGCGCCTGTTTGGTCGCGGTTGCGCAACCGCGACTAATGGCAGTTGCGAACCGCGACCAAAGGCCCTTTTTCCACCAGTGGTGGAACTAAAGTTTATTCCCACATTGCTAGTTTAGAGAAAGTTGGACCTCTTTATAAGGGAGGTTCTTTCCCCACATGTATAAGGATGAGAACAAGAGGGACATCCACGCGTGCTCCTCCTCCGCCGCCCGCCTCACCACGCCACGCCTCGTCACGACGCGCGGCACCGCGCCGCGGGAATGAGCCGAGCCAATGTCTAAATTTTTGCCACGCACGATGGGTATACGAAAGGTCATGTGGGAGCTGAAACGTTTTTCTGTAGTGGACACTGAATCAGAACGGCGCGTCTCTTTGGTTGAAGTCCGTTCGCTTCGTCTCCCTCTCTTCGTTTCACCTCTCGCCTCCTTCTCTTGCGCCTATAAAAGGGAGGTCGCTCCTCTCAGAGAGACGCACCAGAACTACTTCCTCTCGCCCCCAGTTCCTGAGCACTGCGCTGCTGCTACAATCTTCCTCATCCCAGCTTGCGGCGTGCACCACAGGTTGGGACAGTAGGCCTTCGAAACCGCACCTCTTTGAGTCCTGTACTGGAGAAGGGTGATAAGGTTTTTGGGGACCGCTCTGCGCGACTACTGACCGGTTCATCACGGACACCGACGACCACTTCTCCAACGACGACTTCTTCCCCGACGTCGACAACCTCTTTGACGACATGGCTAGCGAGGATGTCGACCCCAAGTCCAGAGCTTCTGCTCCTGCTGCTGTCCCGTACGTGTTCTTGTTTTTCCTGTTAGCGGTCCTATCACGGTTCCTTGTTCTAGTGTTTGCCCCAGATATGTTAGGCTCTATTTCATATATGCAACTAGCTATACTGTCTGCTCTAAATATGTTTGGCTCTATTTCATATATGCAACTAGCTATATTGTCTGCTCTAGATATGTTTGGTTACAATTCATATATGCATATGCTATTTACTTTCTCTCTATCCGATCGCATGACTTGTTTTATCACTGCTATATTAGTCATGCTTTATCTAGTATTTCTGTTAATAAAATCATTCGGTAAATTGCTCATTTTTCCAACAGAAACAATGTAACCTATGCCAACATAATAGCACCGGAACGCGGGGGAAGCCGGCGGCATGTGCCGGCGTCTAGGGCGACCGGGTGCGGTATTGTAGCAGTGTCATTGGGAGGAGCGTCTATAGTCAGGCGCCAGGGATGTAGCCATATCGATGAACCTCGTTAACAAATCTCGGTGTCGTGCTCATGTGATTGCTTGATCTTTGGATGATCAACGGTATGCCTTGAATTTATTCTAACAAGTTGTATCATGAGTAAGGTTTGATTTGAGGTTGTGGATGGTTGATCTAGAGAAAGCGATTGGAAGGCGTGTGTTCGTGTAGCAGCATCAGGCAAGACGTGCGGCGATCGGATCAATCGGGCGAGCGTATTGCAGCGGCGGAGTCGGATTAATTGGGGCATGTGCGAGCAAGCGACGGCGGCGCACACGGCCGAAGTGCCAGGGCACGCAGAGGCGCAGTGCAGACACGCACGCATGACCGAAGCCTAGCGGGCAGCAAGGGGCGCAGCCCACGTAGTGCGTGTCACTTGAATCCAAGGCTCGGGCGTGCAAGGCTAGAAAGATGCTGGAAGCTACAAGACGTATCTGACTTGTTTTGGGAAAAAAAGAGGACCGGGTCCTCGTGTACAACACGGAAAGAGGCAGCAGCTGATCGAATCAGCGAAGGAAACCCATTGATACATGATTCACATCCATTGGAAATAACAAGGTTGTGGCAAGGCAAAAGCTAGCACCATGAGTTGAGAGCCTAGTAGCTATTACATGTGAGGACCAGAGGATTTTTTGGTTGAAATTGCTAATAGTACGCGGAGGTTGTTCGTGTACTTGGGGCATCGCGTGGAAAGCTTGGATAATTTTTCACAGGCCAGTCATACAAAGAATCATGGCGCCAACGGGTACCAGATTTGAGGTGAAGAAGTTCGATGAGACTAGAAACCTTGGATTATGGTAAACAAGACTGGAAAGTTTTGATGGCACATCAGAGATGCTTGAAAGTGTTGCGGGAAGCCATGTCAGCTGAGATGGAATTATCATGTGATGGAAAATTGTGTAAGACGATTTGGAAGCCTCGAGCGTGTCGTATAGTCGAACGAGTTCAGCTGGGTCAGACTAGATAGTCTGACGGATCGACGTGAGTCGGTTGAAACAGAAGACAGTGGTGGGATCGGCGACAGCAACATAGGAGCGTGATGCTGATGGTGACCGACTGCTGGGCGTGGAAACACGTGGCACAGGCCCGAGTGCTTGTGTGGCTTGGACAAGGCTATGACGCGGGGTTGATTCAAGACGGTGCACACGAGAGCTGGAATTCGACGGGGTGTGAGGGTGAACTGATCATCTCCATGGAGTCTTGTTGAAGGTGGAGCTGGATTGAGGGGCTACGGTGTAAGGATCTAGAGAATCGAAGCCTATTTCAGCGGGAAAAAGCGGGTGACGCGTGGTTCGGACTGGAGCCCAGTGGTCTGATGAAAGCGTGAAACTCGTCGTCGGCCGGTGATGATCGATGGTACTCTGCAATGGGGGTTGAGTGGTGTGGGTTCTCGACCCTTGAGGCTCGACTAGGACATCAGAGACTCGACGCGGTAATAGAGGCGAGGTGTGTGGTATGCACGAGACATGGAGAGTCCAGGGCTCTGGTGGTCATACATGTGGTGAGACAACTGCGAATATGACTCAGGATGACTACAAGCAATGGTGAAATTCCTTCAAGTTTCAGACAGGCGGTCAAGAAAGGAGCGGTGATGTTGAGTTCAGGTAACTCTTATGTGTGGCACCCAACATGTGAGTTGTTCATTTTCACGCAGGCCAGTGATCAGTGTGATTGCGTTGGACGGATACTCTGAAAGTTGGGAGCACAAACTAGAGTAACAAGGAACTTTATTTTGCTCGAGTGTTGACTGTGGTCAAGAAAAGGAGGGACTACAAGTTGAGGTGGAGTCATATGGAGTCTTCGAAGTAGCAGCGGTACTCATGGGATAAGCTCAAGTCCAATGTACATGGAAGTTTGATGCATTTACGAACTCAAGGTGGTGGAGAATATTCGCCAAGGTGAAGTTTGTTAGCGTTGTGTCGAATATTATTGTACAAGGTAGGTTACAGTTGGACTTGTAGTTGTATTGTGTTTAGATAAGATATGAAGTCGTGTTCTAATAGGACACTTATATTCTAGGCCTCTCATATATAGTGGGGGTACACACACCATGTAACCTATGCCAACATAATGCACCGGAACGCAGGGGAAGCCGGCGGCATGTGCCGGCGTCCAGGGCGACCTGGTGTGGTATTGTAGCGGTGTCATGGGGAGGAGCGCCCATACTCAGACCCCGAGGATATAGCCATATCGGTGAATCTCGTTAATAAATCTCGGTGTCGTGCTCGTGTGATTGCTCGGCCCTCGGATGATGAACGATATGCCTCGGATTTATTCTAACACTTGTTGTAGGCGAGAAATAGCCCTGGCGGACAATCATACCTCTTCTAAAAAAAGATCGACACGGGTCCCAAGGAATAAGAATTGCCCATCTCTTCCTAATTTCTCATCCTAAATTTCCTCGTGGGCTTCCAAGTTCTAAGTGTTTTTACCGCAACATTTTTCTTGAATGATACAAAATATGTTTGATAAATTACAAGACATCTTTACCATTGTATGATTTTTTTTTATAAAATGACATGAAGATATTTTTGTGTTTAGACTATTCAGCATTTTTGTATTTTGATCGAGGGTGTCTATGTCAAAGATATTGGAGAAGATATAGTACACTATTCAACGCATATATGTGGATTTTTTTTGCCAAGTCAGCTCTAACGATTTGATCCCATCTGTCATAAGCGAGCTTAAACGAGCCAAAATGAACAATCACTGTTTTCTGCAAAAGAATTACTTATATGCAGTAGCCTTCGCAAGATATTAGGCATGAGAGGTGGTTTTCTACAAGGCTGTGGCTAGGTCTTTGTTGACCCCAGTCAAGTGATATAGCATATGATATGAGAAGAAAAAAGAAAACTGGGAAGAATTTGTTTGCACGAATCTTCATGCAAAATCAAAGGGAGATAGTATTGACTGAGGCATGACGAAGTCTTAGTCGATTAAGACTTAGCAGAACTGTTCGTACAAACCTAACCATGAATATGATAGTTTTGTGCAACTAACAAAAATGGAAAGGTGACCGAAAGAAAAGATGAAGCCCTGAGCCTATGCACACAGCCTCACTTGATCGCCCCTCTTGTTGCCCCGGAGTTGATGTAGCTTGCTCCGATTATCTTTGCAACCTAGTACATGCGTGCTGGCCCTCTGCACATAATTAAGATATGTACCGAGTACGTAAGAAAATGAATTGGAACATAAGGTTTTATTGCATCTCGGGTCTTGGATCATCGGTGTAACAAAATTTGAGTTTAGGCAATCAGTGGACGATAAATAACGTACATGTGGCTGCTTCATCCATCTCTCTTTTCTTCACGGGGCAACAGCACAAGTAAACGCGCACAAGACTCCTGCCAACATATCCATC
Source organism: Triticum aestivum (assembly GCF_018294505.1). Classification (NCBI taxonomy): domain Eukaryota; kingdom Viridiplantae; phylum Streptophyta; class Magnoliopsida; order Poales; family Poaceae; genus Triticum; species Triticum aestivum. The sequence goes on from NC_057801.1 coordinate 141,997,213, forward strand.
ACGAGGAACGCCAGTAGCATAACTGTCGGAAAACAAAATCTGGAGTATTAGTTTCTCTCATTGAGACGTTTTGGAAAAAAAAATATGCAGCCTATTTTTGTCCGTGAGAAGAAATTGAAAGCTTTCGAGAGAGAAAAATTGATCAAGAGAACTCACAATTACTGCCATAGTTGTCACCCACTGCAGTGGAGACCTCGAACCGTAGGTAGCAGTCGAAGCCCATCACCGCGGCCGCCACGCCACCGTCGCTGTGAGCAGCGTGGAGGTCCCAGTCCACGGCCTGCACCGAGTCCTGCAAGCACCGGACGCAGTCCGCCGCCGTGCGGTCCCTCCCGCACTGCGCCAGAACGTGCACTGTTCTGCTCACCGCGCTGTCGGAGTTGGTCTCCTCCGCTGTGGCCAGCATCCGCGGCCCGGAGATGTTTGCGGCCGCGCGCCGCGCCACGTCCTTCGCCATGGCGACGAGTACATCGTGCAGATGGGCGTAGTAGAAGGATTTGGTGCTGGCCGCAGATCGAGGGACGGCGTCGTCGCCCGGGAGGAGGACGCGCACGCGCGCGCGGAAGGCGTCCTCGCTAGGCGAGGATGTGTTGGTGTCGGCGTAGGAGAGGAAGCACCGGTCGCTCCAGATGCCGGCGCGCCGGCTGGTGGCACCGCAGCCGGCGGTGAGGTTCCCAGCCGCGGCGGACAGACACCGGGCGCACTGGGACGGGACCGTGGAGTTGCCGAAGCAGAGCCCCCGCGCGAAAACGCGCTCCCCGCGGGCGGCGGAATGTAGGGAGGCGAAGCCCGTGTGCGCGGCGGCGGAGGGGAGAGAGCGGAGGAGCGGGAGCAGGGTGGCGCGAAACGCCGTGCCGTTGGTGCCGTTGGTTGGCGCCGGCGCTGGGTAGCACTGGAGCAACCCGCCCGCGTCCACGCTCCTCGCAGGTGCCAGGGGCCGGCGTCCCGGCGAGGAGGAAGGAGAGGAGCAGCCACGCGGTCACTGGAAGCGCCATTGTTGCGGCACTTGGAAGTGGAGCGGACGATGTGTCGAACAAATTCGTGCGCTTGGTTGGTGCAGTGTTAACCACGACGAGGACTAGCCAGAAACAACGATGTGCACAAGAATGTGGATTCTTTCACGAAATAAGACTGCTGCCAGCTCGCAAGCACAGTTTCCAAATGCGCAAAGTTGTGAAGTAAATGTGGCGTCACTTTTGTTTTGCGTCGCTGTGGTATGGGTCTATGGGCACGGTGACCATGCGATAGCTCATAGCTCGGCCGGGCAAACTTGCAGCTGGTGCACGTTGCACCTTTCTTTCTGTGCTTGTGCATGTGAGACTGGGAATAATGCTAGGGCCTTGTTCGGTTCAAAGGATTTTTCACGGGAAATCTACAGAATTATTTGTTTCAGAGGAATTTCAGCAAACTAGTCGTTCAGATCGAAGGAATTGATGCTACAGTTCCTTCAGAACACTGATAAAACCTCACGATTCCTCAGGAAAAAGAAAATCCAGTCGAACCTCATTTGTCGGGCAAACCTGTCACTTTTCAAATAAACTATGCGGCAACTAGGTGCTTCACGTGAGAGAACAGCCATGCAGCCAAATAAAATATTCACAAAGTTGTTTCTTTCGTGTCAGGCGATGGAAGTCATCCTCCGTTTTCCCTATGCTATGCCGAACGTGTGTTCCTTTAGTTTTCCTCTGTTTTTGAATCCTCTGGTTTGCACCTCAATTTCTATTTCATTCCTGTGGTTTTCTTCATTCCTATGTTTTCTATTCATGTGAACCCAATAGGCCCTAGAAGGTCTCAATTTGCGACCACCATCCGAAAAGTTCAGCACCTCCTTAGGCCTCCTTTGGTTTGGTTGAGTGAAGTTTGAAACAAACCCTCAGGTTGCAGGGATCGACACAAATGAATCCTCACCTTCGAATCCCTGAAGTTGATACCCTATATTTACGGATCCCAATCAATCCAAACCCCGTATGAGCAAACTCTTGTTTGTTGTAACAGGAAGGCACTATCCCAGCCGGGATTGATTTATATAGTCACTTACAACATGGGCCCACGTGTCATGTGCATGCATCTCCTTCCCCGGTCTGTTCCTCACAAGTTCACTCACCAATTGATCCTGGACTCGCCTCCGGACGAGGTCCTGGTGAGCTGGACGGGGTTGGGTCAGCCAGCGTCGCAATCCCAAACAAGCTCCTGGGCGTGTCCAAGCGTGACGGTGTGCTATCCCGACCGGAGATTAACCGCGTACTACACTTCCATTACTATCATGAAAGGCAAAGAAAATATCAGGCATCACAAGGGCGTGTTGCAATCCATCGTGTTAAACATGTAACATACAGTATTGTATAAACCGTATGCAGTTTGTAGCGATAAGTATTGGCTGTAGAGATAAGGCTTAGTTTAGATTCTTCGATTGTTGAGATTGCTTCTTGTTGTGCAACCCACGCCATCCTAACCTCCTCTAATTGTATCTATATATTAACACGAAAGGCGTCCCTGCGAGGCACACGCTTCATCCATCGTTTTCCACATGGTATACAGAGCAACCTCCTTCCAACGCATCTAGCTATGTCGAGCTCCTCATCCGTCGCCATGGCCGTACCCTCCCTCGCCTCCCTCGGCCCCACCATTGCAGAGAAACTGACGCGGGAGAACTTCCTCGTCTGGAAGGCGTAAATCCCGCCGCATGTCAAGGCGGCAGTGATGATGGGTTATTTGGACGGCTCGATCAAGGAGCCCCCTGCCGTGCTTCTCTCAAAGAAGGACGTCGCCGGGAAAAAGGAGATTGTGTCGACGCCCAACCCTGAATATGTTGTGTGGGTAACTCAGGATCAGCAAGTCCTCACGTTTTTGATTGCATCTCTGTCTCGCGAGGTCTTGCTGCAGGTCAGCTCCCACACCACCACCACCATGCTCTAGAAGGCCCTGCTGCAAAGCTTTGCCTCGCAGTCAAGGGCAAGGGTGATTCAGCTCCCATCCGCCATCGAGCACACTCGCAAGGGAGATCTCTCTGCGGCGGCGTACTACACCAAGATGGTGAGCATCGCCGACGAACTAGAAGCTGCTGGCAAGGCAATGGACGAAGACGACGTTGTCTCTCACATCTTGCAGGGACTGCTTCACGAACCCAACTACAACGGATTCATCTCGGCCCTCTCAACCCGCACCGCCATTGAGCAACCCATCGGCCTTGGTGAACTCTTCTCCCTGCTCCTCGCTGCTGAAGCTTGCATCGCGGCACAGAATGCCGCCTATCACTCCAACCACTCTGCCAACCTTGCAGCCCGAGGCGGAGGACGCGGCGGCAACTCCAATCGTGGGGGTTATGGCGGCCGCGGCTACAACAACAACACGGTGCCACGCTACTCCGACAACTCCGGTGGCAGTGGCTCTGGAGGGGGAGCGGTGATCGCGGTGACCGTGGTGACCGTGAAAAATGCCAGATCTGCAAGCTTGAAGGGCACAGCGCGTGGCGCTGCAAGAAGCGCTTCGACAGGAACTACAACAACAACGTCCGCTACCCTGCGGGCGGTGGAGGCAGCAACGAAGGTGGCAACAATGGCGACAATGGTGGAAATCGCACTGCCAATGCGGTTCACTCCTATGGGTTGGATACGAATTGGTATCTCGACACTGGCGCAACTGATCACGTGACAGGGGAGTTGGAAAAACTCATTGTACGTGACCGCTACACTGGCACGGAACAAATCCACATGGCGAGTGGACAAGGTATGGCTATTGCACATATTGGTCATACTACTCTTACTACCCCTCATGGCTCTCTTGAACTCAAAGATATCATTCATGCTCCCTAATCCGATCAAAGCCTTCTCTCTGGTTATAAACTTATCAAAGATAATCATGCATTCCTTGAGATTTACCCTGAAGTTTTCTTTGTCAAGGATCGGACCAGTCGGAGCACAATTCTTCAAGGCAAGAGTAAAGGTGGTCTGTTTCCTGTTTCTGGCCGCCAGGAGGCTCCTCTTCGTCAAGCTTTAGGTGTGCCAAAACCATCTACATCAAGGTGGCATAGGCGCCTAGGGCATCCATCACTTCCGATGGTCCAGAAGATCCTTAGAGATTTTAATCTTCCTGTGTCAAATAAAAATGATCATCACTTGGTTCGTGATGCTTTTTAAATGGCCAAGAGTCATCAGCTTCCTTATTCTCGATCCGTTAGTGAGCCTAAAGCTCCTTTAGATCTTGTTTTTTCCGATGTGTGGGGTCCAGGACCAATCTCTGTAGGCAGACAAAAGTACTATGTGAGTTCTATTTATGATTTCAGCAAATTTAGTTGGATTTATTTACTCAAGAACAAATCTGATCTGTTTAAGAAATTTCATCTCTTCCAACAACATGTTGAACGTTTGTTTGACCGAAAGATTCTTGCCATGCAAACTGACTGGGGTGGGGAATACCAAAAACTTAATTCTTTTTTTGAGCGCATTGGTATTCTTCATCATGTGTCTTGCCCTCATGCTCATCAGCAGAATGGATCTGCTGAACAGAAGCATCGCCACATTGTGGAAGTTGGTTTATCTCTACTAGCTCATGCCTTCATGCCATTAAAGTTTTGGGATGAGGCATTCCTCACGGCAGTCTATCTTATCAACCGTGTTCCTAGTCGTGTCATTCACAATCAAACTCCTCTTGAGCGTCTCTTTGGCACAAAACCCAACTACACATTCCTTCACATTTTTGGTTGTGCAGTTTGGCCAAATTTGCGCCCGTTCAATAAACACAAACTTGAGTTTCGCTCCAAGCAGTGTGTGTTTTTGGGTTACAGCAATCTTCACAAAGGGTATAAGTGTTTAGATGTTTCCTCTGGTCGGGTGTATATCTCCCGTGACGTGGTCTTTGATGAACACATGTTTCCCTTTGCTACACTTCACCCAAATGTCGGCGCTCAACTCCGCAAAGAGCTTGTTCTACTGCCATATCATCTTCTCCCTTCGCCCACTTTTCTGTCAGGGGGGCGGTAGAGTTTGATCAATTGTCTGTATCACATAACCCTGGTGCAAGTGTGCAGGAATCTGGTGAAGAAATTGGCGAAATTTTTTCTCTTGATTTTATGCAGCCAACCTACTCTGGAGATGCCACAGGCGCAGAAGATCCGGGCTCTGATCCCGATGCTGATTCAGGCGGGAGGATCGTCTCGGGATCGCGCCCTGGTGGATCGCCTGGCCGATTCTCCGCGGGATCCATGCCTCCCGCACGTGGCCCTGGCCGGTCCCCCCGCGCACCTGCAGCTGATGGCGCGTCTGGTCGGATTGGCTCGACCTCCCACGACCCGAACAACCTGCTCGGTGCGGCTCCCACCACGGCGGCATCTGATTCCCTGCATGAATATGCGGTGTCGCCCACTGGTTCACTGCATGCGGAGCGTGGCGCTGATTCGCTACATGCGGATCCCACGCCCAGTTTGGATTCGTTGCCTGCAGGCTCTGCTGATTCAAGTTCGGCTGTTTCCACCACTATTGATCGACTTCCTCAACATCTTGCTTGACCAGCGCTGCCTCGTCCTTCACGTGGACATACAAGGTCACAAGGTGGTATTGTTAAACCAAAAATCTATAAAGATGGTTGTGTACGTTGGGGTTCCTTCTATGCTACACGTGAACCGCAAAACTTGGGAGAAGCTCTTGGTGAGTCTCGATGGAAAACAGCTATGGATGAGGAGTACATGGCACTCATGGAAAACAAGACTTGGCACTTGGTTCCTCCTGTCAAGGGCAGAAATGTGATTGACTGCAAGTGGGTCTACAAGGTAAAACACAAATCTGACGGTACAGTTGACAGGTACAAGGCACGGCTGGCTGCTAAGGGCTTCAAACAAAGGTATGGACTTGACTACGAGGATACCTTCAGTCCTGTAGTAAAGGCTGCCACCATCAGGTTGATACTCTCAGTTGCTGTCTCAAGAGATTGGTATATACGACAGCTAGATGTAAAGAACGCGTTTTGCACGGTGTTCTGGAAGAGAAAGTATTTATGAAACAACCTCCTGGGTATGTACATCCAAAGCTTCCGCAGCATGTCTGCAAACTAGATAAGGCTCTGTATGGGCTGAAACAGGCACCTAGAGCTTGGTACTCTCGGTTGTCGTCCAAACTACAGTCTCTTGGGTTTACTCCTTCAAAAGGGGACACTTCGTTGTTCTTTTATCATCGTCGTGGTGTCACTATCTTTATGCTCATTTATGTTGATGATATAATTGTTACGAGCTCATCTTCTCAGGCTGTTGAATCTCTTATAAAGGATCTGCGCATGGACTTTGCTCTCAAGGATCTTGGTAGTCTGCATTACTTCCCTGGGATTGAGGTAAAACATGTAAAGGATGGAATTGTGTTGTCACAAGGCAAGTATGTGCAGGATGTTCTTCAAAGAGTAGGTATGAAAGGATGCAAACCATCACCTACTCCTCTGTCCACCTCAGAAAAATTGTCTCTCCATGATGGATAGGTGCTTGGGATGGAGGATTCTACCAAGTATAGAAGTATTGTAGGAGCCTTGCAGTACTTGACTTTAACTAGACCTGATACTTCATACTCAGTTAATAAGGTCTGCCAATTTCTGCATGCTCCTACCAGTGCTCATTTTACATCAGTTAAAAGAATACTTAGATATCATCAAGGAACAAAAAGTCATGGACTCATAATTGGGAAGTCAGACTCCATGCTAGTAAGTGCTTTTTCATATGCAGATTGGGCAGGATGTCCTGATGACAGGAGATCAACAGGAGGCTTTGCAATATTTCTAGGAGGTAACTTAATTTCATGGAGTGCTCGTAAGCAAGCAACTGTGTCTAGATCAAGTACAGAAGCTGAGTACAAAGCATTAGCTAATGCAACTGCTGAGATTATATGGGTACAAAATGTGCTCATAGAGTTGGGTGTGCAACACCCTAGAGCAGCATCACTTTGGTGTGATAATCTTGGAGCTACATACTTGTCTGTTAATCCTATCTTTCATGCCAGGACAAAGCATATTGAGATTGACTACCACTTTGTTCGAGAAAGGGTGGCCAATAAACCGTTAAATATTAGGTTTGTGCCCACAGGTGATCAAGTTGCGAATGGGTTTACAAAACCACTTAGTGTCAAGCAATTAGAACACATTAGACACAATCTCAACTTAGAGAGTTGTGATTGAGGGGGAGTGTTAAACATGTAACATACGGTATTGTAATAAACCATATGCAGTTTGTAGCGATAAGTATTGGTTGTAGAGATAAGGCTTAGTTTAGATTCTTCGGTTGTTGAGATTGCTTCTTGTTGTGCAATCCACGCCATCCTAACCTCCTATAATTGTATCTATATATTAACACGAAAGGCGTCCCTGCGAGGCACACGCTTCATCCATCGTTTTCCACACATCGGTGTCCTGCGTCTCATTTACGTGTATCCAGAAGAGATCATCTAATCGATCAAGCCAGACTCAGTTACTTGTTCATGCTTGTACTGTTGTACACGAATATATCAAGGCAGCCCTGTACGTGCGTCTCTTTCGGCAGAACTTCAATCCTCTGTTGATGCTCGTCGACTATAGAATGAGTTCGGGTGGCCGTGGTCGTCATCGCCCTTGCCGTGCGCGCCCATGCCTGCTGAGCTGCAGCGGGAGGCGGCCATGGCGACCTGCTCAATCCAGTGCGCCGTCAAGAGCAGAAAGAGCGGTGCTGCAGCGAGATGGAGTCCTTGATGTAGTACGAGACCCATCCCAGAGCGTCGCCACTTACGCACGCTGCGACTTGGTCCAGGCCTCCAGTGCCGTGCGCCAGCTGCAGTGCTCTGCCGCGAGCGCGCCCACCGCTATAACCGCTATGGCAATGGCGGCGGACCCCTGATTTCCCATCTCCGCGAGTTGTTGTTGATCCTTGTTGAACCTTGTTGGATACTTGGCTTGGATGGTTTGCTTTATAATATAAAGTGGGGGAAAGCCTTTTTCGGTAAACGATGTGTTGACCCGCACTACAGCGAGAGAAGCAATTTTCCGGTCAGGATTATGCTTTTTTCGGTGTGCCAAACATATATGCAGGATTAGGATAGACCGGGATTAAAAAAGTCAGGATACCGATTTTTGGGATTTAAAGGTGAGGGTTCATTTTCGTCGGCATCTACAACCTCAAGGTTTATTTCAGACTTCACTCGGTTTGGTTTGTAGGAATTTCATAGGAATTCTATAGGATATGATTCTTGTAGAATTTTTTCTTTAGAGCTCTTTGATTCATAGATAAGAATGGATTCCTATTTCTACATACGATTGTTCCCTATCCTTCATCTTTCAAAGGAAAATAAATATGAGCCTACACTCAATGAAAATATTCCTATGATGTGAACCAAATGACATGTCTTTTTCTATTCCTACTCATAAAATTTGAGATACATGTCATCTCATTTCTACAAGTTTCCTCTTCCTATGATAATCCTATCCTATGAACCAAAGGAGGCCTTAGGTTGGGCACTAGCTTCACGGTTAAGAACGCTAGTCTCACCTCTTTTCGATGGAGTCATTGATGCGGAAATGATGTCATATAGCCTAGGTACACACGGTTTTTTGCCATCTTGGACAAACCAAATGCCAGTGTGGTAGACATGTGGATGGCTAACGCATGGCAACTAGGTTTCGCCAATCTCTAGGGCCGGAGGAGGTTGCGGATTGGAAGGAGTTATCACATATTAGCCTATTGGAGGGGCATATGCCAAGCTTACTTGGTGTCTTGAACCCTCTGAAAAGTTCTCTACGGAATCATTAATACGAAGAAATTTTTTAGACCACCCATACATATGTGACCATGGGCGTTTGGGAGGCTCGTATCCTGGAAAAGATCAAAAAAAATCTGTGGCAAGTACCTCGAAATCGCATTCCGAATGGTGACGAAGCTGTCGAACGACATGGCCCCAGGGACGGCAAGTGCGTTTGGTGTGACCAAGACGAGACTTGTGACCATATCCTTTTCCGGTGCATCGTCGCATGCTTCACTTGGAGTGTGATTAGAGAGGTGACCGGTTGTTCATGGAAACTTTGGTTTGCTAATTTGCATGCCTCATTCAGGGAACCAATGCAAGGGATCAATGAGTTGCCTGGTGGGATTTGCGGCTTTAGTTTGGTGCTCTGGACAACTCACAACAAAACACTTATCGAGGAGGAATTGTCCAAACTCCCAGTTGAATTAATATATAAAATGGTGATTCTTTAATAGCTATGGAAGCTTCTGGCGGGACCAAGGGACAGGGGTCAGAGCGCTTGAGTACCAGCATCCGATCTTGATGCCATTAGCAGAGGAAGGCCATGCATGGACACAATATTGGCTAGGGAGCTACCCGCGCGTCAGTTGCATTGGCCAATGTGGCAGACACCATGATTTATTAGGAGTCAATTACATTGTTGGTGCTAGAAATTCGCATGAATAGTCACTTTAGTGCTACAAATTGTGGTGTACATTGAAATGGTGCAATAATTTAGTTTCGCGGTGCAAATACGATGCAAAACTCGTTTGTATACGTCCAAGGCGTTAACGAGACATGTCAGCGTGGTGCGGGGCCAGCTGTCAGTGACCCAACGATGGGGGACATGGTGTGTGGCCGGCACTTTTTACAGAAAAAACCTCCAGGTTTTTTTCCGAACAAAAATAACGTTGGGAGGCCTACTTGTCAGAAACAGCACAAACGCACTGGAGGTCTACATTCAGCTTTTTTTTTGCACATGATTTTTCATAAATCATGAATATTTTGTTTCCTAAAAGTTCATACACATTATCAAAAACATGAAAACGTTTATATACTTCATGGATATTTTAATAATAACTTGAATAATTAAAATCATACGAACATTTATCTAAATTTACTTTGAAATAAAATGTACATATAATTTCAAAAATATTAATGTAGTTTTAAAAAGGTGAAATATTTTATTAAAAAAATGCTGAGGGTGGCCTCATGTACGATTTTTATCTTTATTAGTATTTTTTGTTCCTAAATGAATTTACTGTTATTTATTATTTGAATATATGAACGTTTCCAAAACTACATTAATATTTTTTTTAAATTTTATGAATATTTTTAAAAATATTTTTTGCCTTCTTTAAATATATTTAAATAAATATTCGTATAATTTGACATATTTATGCTTTTAATAAAATTTTCATGCAGTATATGAAATTGTTCATGCTTTCGGTAAATGTTTAGGTACGTTAGGAAACAAAATATTTTTGTATCTTGAAAAATCATGTGGACATTTATAAGTGAAATACTAAATTTTCTAAGGAATAGAAATGCAGCCTCAATATAAAAGAACCATTAGCCTATGTATAAGAAACAATCTTCGTCGGGTGTTAGTTTGGACTGTTGGCACAAGAGGTCGCTGGTTTGACTCCTGCAACTTTTTCATTCGGGTTTAGAGTTTAATTTTATGTTGTTAGGCCAAACTGCTAGAGAAAATATTTATTCGCGTAGAGGACTAAATGTCATCAGACCTGGTGGTGAATCAACAATCTGTAAAAGCTGTAGGTCCTTGGTTCGAATCCCTGGTTCATTTGTGTTAGAAAAAGTAATTTACGATGTTAGTCTAAAGGATATACTCGTAATTTTTTTTAAATAATATAAATGTAGTTTTAGAAAGGTTAATATATTAAAAACAATAAATAGCAATAAGTTGTTTTAGGAACAAAAAATACTAATAAAGATAAAAATTGTACATGAGGTCACCCTCGGCATTATTTAGTAATTTACTGATCCCACTTCTACACGAAAAGTCCTTGGTCTTTTCGGTAAGGCGCGCGTAAGGATACCTGCGGGTTCGAGGTTCATTTTTCCTATCAATGTGATTTGTGCTCCCAGCGTTATTTTTGTGCAAAAAAAAGTCTAAAGGTTTTTTCTGCAAAAATAGCCGGCCACATGTCCTGTCCCCATCATCCGGTCACTGACAGCGGGCCCCATGCCCTGCCGGAATGCCTCGTCAATGCCTTGAACATAACAAACAAGTTTTGCAATGTATTTGCACAATAATGCCAAGTTTTAGCACCACTTTAATGTACACAACTACTTGTAGCATTAAAATGACCATTCATGCCAAGTTTTATTATTAGCCTACAGACGATACGTCGTCTTGTTACCTAGTAAGCATGTATCCCTCTATTTCATGTTTTATGTTTCAAACTATTTTTTTTCTGAACTTTAGACTGTTAGGTTTGTTTGTAAGAGCCTTAGTCTCGGATGGTCATATGTCTCTTTTCTAAAAGAAAAAATCGTGCGTAGAGCATCTATAATCGGACTCATGAAAACCTCAAAACATTCGGGCGGACACCTCAATCACTGTCCGCTCACCAAATTCGGCACCCAACCGGCCCATCTATACCCAGCCAAAACGTCTGGGCTAACTGGCACCCTCCATACTCAGATCATTTGTGAGGCGGATATGAGGCGATGGTTCGAATACGCCCGGACGTGTCTGCCACATCGGACTGGCCAAACCTTGTTCCCTGCTCTCCCCACACTAAGCCCAACTCCGGCAATAAGTTCGACCCCATTGACTGGGCGCCACTCCTCAAGGAGGATTCCAGCTCCTTCACGTCAAATGACGAAGAGCCCAGCCTTTGCCGGTCATGGATCGACAGGGGCTCAAGCTCAAGCTCTATGGCTTCCACGATGGCCCGAAGGGGCGGTGATACGTCTATTTTAGATCATGCTTTTATATCGATATTTATTGCATTATGGGTTGTTACTACACATTATGTCACAATACTTATGCCTTTTCTCTTTTATTTTACAAGGTTTACATGAAGAAGGAGAATGCCGGCAGCTGGAATTCTGGGCTGGAAAAGGAGCAAATATTAGAGACCTATTCCGCACAACTCCAAAAGTCTTGAAACTTCACGGAGGAATTTTTGGAATTAATAAAAAATAATGGCGAAAGAATCAACCAAAGGAGGCCCACACCCTGGCCACGAGGGTGGGGGCGCGCCCTACCCCCCTGGGCGCGCCCCCTGCCTCATGGGCCACCTGGAAGCCCCCCGATGCCCATCTTCTGGTATAAGGTGTCTTTTGCCCTGGAAAAAACAGAGGAAGCTTTCGGGACGAAGCGCCACCGTCTCAAGGCGGAACCTTGGCGGAACCAATCTAGGGCTCCGGCGGAGCTGTTCTGCCGGGGAAACATCCCTCCGGGAGGAGGAAATCGTCACCATCGTCATCACCATCGATCCTCTCATCGGGAGGGGGTCAATCTCCATCAATATCTTCACCAGCACCATCTCCTCTCAAACTCTAGTTCATCTCTTGTATCCGATCTTTGTCTCAAAACCTCAGACTGGTACCTGTGGGTTGCTAGTAGTGTTGATTACTCCTTGTAGTTTATGCTAGTTGGTTTATTCGGTGGAAGATCATATGTTCAGATCCTTTATGCACATTAATACCCCTCTGATTATGAACATGAATATGATTTGTGAGTAGTTACGTTTTTTCCTGAGGACATGGGAGAAGTCTTGTTATAAGTAGTCATGTGAATTTGGTATCCGTTCGATATTTTGATGAGATGTATGTTGTCTTTCCTCTAGTGGTGTTATGTGAACGTCGACTACATGACACTTCACCATTGTTTGGGCCTAGGGGAAGGCATTGGGAAGTAATAAGTAGATGATGGGTTGCTAGAGTGACAAAAGCTTAAACCCTAGTTTATGCGTTGCTTCGTAAGGGGCTGATTTGGACCCATATGTTTCATGTTATGGTTAGGTTACCTTAATTCTTCTTTCGTAGTTGCAGATGCTTGCGAGAGGGGTTAATCATAAGTGGGATGCTTGTCCAAGGAAGGGCAGTACCCAAGCACTGGTCCACCCACATATCAAATTATCGAAGTAACGAACGCGAATCATATGAGCATGATGAAAACTAGCTTGACGATAATTCCCATGTGTCCTCGGGAGTGTTTTCCTTTATATAAGAGTTTGTCCAGGCTTGTCCTTTGCTACAAAAAGGATTGGGCCACCTTGCTGCACCTTGTTTACTTTTGTTACTTGTTACCTGTTACGAATTACCTCATCACAAAACTATCTGTTACCGATAATTTCAGTGCTTGCAGAGAATACCTTACTGAAAACTGCTTATCATTTCCTTCTGCTCCTCGTTGGGTTCGACACTCTTACTTATCGAAAGTACTACGATAGATACCCTATTCTTGTGGGTCATCAAGACTCTTTTCTGGAGCCGTTGCCGGAGAGTGAAGCGCCTTTGGTAGGTGGAATTTGGTAAGGAAAAATTTATATAGTGTGCAGAAATTTACTGTCACTTGTTACTATGGAAAATAATCCTTTGAGGGGCTTGTTCGGGGTATCTTCACCCCGACCAGTAGAGCAAAGAGTTTCTCCTCAACCTACTGAACCTACTAAAAATGTTTACTTTGAAATTCCTTCGGGTATGATAGAGAAACTGCTAGCTAATCCTTTTACAGGAGATGGAACATTACATCCTAATATGCACCTAATCTATGTGGATGAAGTTTGTGGATTATTTATGCTTGCAGGTATGCCCGAGGATGTTATCAAGAAGAAGGTCTTCCCTTTATCTTTGAAGGGAAAGGTATTGACATGGTTTAGGCTATGTGATGATATTGGATCATGGAACTACATCCGATTGAAATTGGAATTTCATCAGAAGTTTTATCCTATGCATCTGGTTCATCGTGATCGTAATTATATATATAATTTTTGGCCTCGCGAAGGAGAAAGTATCGCTCAAGCTTGGGGGAGGCTTAAGTCAATGTTATATTCATGCCCCAATCATGAGCTCTCAAGAGAAATTATTATTCAAAACTTTTATGCCCGACTTTCTCTCAATAATCGCTCCATGCTCGATACTTCTTGTACTGGTTCTTTTATGATGAAGACTATTGAATTCAGATGGGATTTTTTGGAAAAAATTAAACACAACTCTGAAGATTGGGAACTCAACGAAGGTAAGGAGTCAGGTATGACACCTAAGTTTGATTGTGTTAAATCTTTTATCGATACCGATGCTTTTAGTGAATTTAGCACTAAATATGGACTTGACTCTAAGATAGTAGCTTCTTTCTGTGAATCATTTGCTACTCATGTTGATCTCCCTAAGGAGAAGTGGTTTAAATATCATCCTCCCATTGAAGTAAAAGTAGTTGAACCTATTAAAGTTGAAGAAAAGACTATCACATATAATGTTGATCCTATTGTTCCTACCGCCTATATTGAGAAACCACCCTTCCCTGTTAGAATAAAGGATCATGCTAAAGCTTCAACTGTGGTTCGTAAGAGTAAAGCTAGAACACCTACACCCTCTGAACAAAAAAAGTTGAACCTAGTATTGCTTTGGTTAAGGATATCTTGGTCGATAATATTGATGGGCATGTTATTTACTTCTATGTTGAAGCTACTAGAATTGCTAGACCCGATACTAAAGGTAAACATAGACATGTTGTTGGCATGCCTGTTGTTTCTGTTAAAATAGGAGATCATTGTTATCATGGCTTATGTGATATGGGTGCTAGTGTGAGTGCAATACCTCATTCCTTATATAAAGAAATTATGCATGATATTTCACCTGCTGAAATAGAAGGTATTGATGTTACTATTAAGCTTGCCAATAGAGATACTGTTTCACCAATTGGGATTGTTAGAGATGTTGAAGTCTTGTGTGGGAAAGTTAAATATCCTACTGATTTTCTTGTTCTTGGTTCCCCACAAGATGACTTTTGTCCCATTATATTTGGTAGACCCTTCTTGAATACTGTTAATGCTAGGCTAGACTGCGAGAAGGATATTGTTACTATTGGTTTAGGGGATATGTATCATGATTTTAATTTTGCTAAATTTCATAGACAACCCCATGATAAAGAATTTCCTAGTAAAGATGAAATTATTGGTCTTGCTTCTATTGTCGTTCCTCCTAATGATCCTTTAGAACAATATTTGCTTGACCATGAAAATGGTATGTTTATGAATGAAAGAAGGGAAATAGATGAAGTATTCTTTAAACAAGGACCTATTTTGAAACACAACCTGCCTGTTGAAATCCTAGGGGATCCTCCTCCACCCAAGGGTGATCCTGTGTTTGAACTTAAACCATTACATGATACTCTTAAATACGCTTATCTTGATAAAAAAACATATATCCTGTTACTATTAGTGCTAACCTTTTAGAGCAGGAAGAAGAGAAATTATTGAAAACTCTGAAGAAGCACCGTGCTGCTATCGGATATACTCTTGATGATCTTAAGGGCATTAGTCCCACTCTATGCCAGCACAAAATAAAACTGGAGAAAGACGCTAAACCGGTTGTTGATCACCAATGACAGTTAAATCCTAAGATGAAAGAAGTGGTAAGAAATGAAATACTAAAGCTTCTTGAGGCAGGTATAATTTATCTTGTTGCTGATAGTCAGTGGGTAAGTCCTGTCCATTGTGTCCCTAAGAAAGGAGGTATTACTGTTGTCCCTAATGATAAAGATGAATTGATCCCACAAATAATTGTTACAGGTTACAGAATGGTAACTGATTTCCGCAAATTAAATAAAGCCACTAGAAAGGATAATTACCCTTTACCTTTTATTGATCAAATGCTAGAAAGATTATCCAAACATACACATTTTTTGCTTTCTAGACGGTTATTCTGGTTTCTCTCAAATACCTGTGTAAAAAGAGGATCAGGAAAAGACCACTTTTACTTGCCTTTTCGGTACCTTTGCTTAGAGACGTATGCCTTTTGGTTTATGTAATGCACCTGCTACCTTTCAAAGACGTATGACTGCTATATTCTCTGACTTTTGTGAAAAGATTGTTGAGATTTTCATGGATGATTTCTCTGTCTATGGAACTTCTTTTGATCTTAAGAAACCTTGAATGAGATTTGCACAGATCTGAATAAACTAATCTTGTCTTGAATTGGGAGAAGTGCCACTTTATGGTTAATGAAGGTATTGTCTTGGGGCATAAAATTTCTGAACGAGGTATTGAAGTTGATAAAGCTAAAGTTGATGCTATTGGAAAGATGTCGTGTCCTAAGGACATCAAAGGTATAAGAAGTTTCCTTGGTCATGCCGGTTCTTATAGGAGGTTCATTAAAGACTTCTCAAAAATTTCTAGGCCTCTGACTAATCTCTTACAAAAAGATGTTCCTTTTGTCTTTGATGATGATTGTGTAGAAGCATTTGAAATACTTAAGAAAGCCTTGATTTCTGCACCTATTGTCTAGCCACCTGATTGGAATTTACCATTTGAAATTATGTGTGATGCTAGTGATTATGTTGTAGGCACTGTTCTAGGACAAAGAGTTGAGAAGAAACTAAATGTTATTCAATATGCTAGTAAAACTCTACACAGTGCCCAGAGAAATTATGCTACTACCACAAAAGAATTTTTAGCAGTTGTATTTGCTTGTGATAAGTGCAGACCTTATATTGTTGATTCTAAAGTAATTGTTCACACTGATCATGCTGCTATTAAATATCTTATGGAAAATAAAGATGTTAAACCTAGACTTATTAGATGGGTTCTTCTGCTACAAGAATTTGATTTGCATATTATTGATAGAAAGGGAGCTGAGAACCCCGTTGAAGACAACTTGTCTAGGTTAGAGAATGTTCTTGATGACCCACTCCCTATTGATGATAGTTTTCCTGATGAACAATTAGCTGTCATAAATGCTTCTCGTACTGCTCCATGGTATGCTGATTATGCTAATTACATTGTTGCTAAATTTATACCACCTAGTTTCACATACCAGCAAAAGAAAAAGTTTTTCTATGATTTAAGACATTACTTCCGGGATGACCCACATCTTTATAAAGAAGGAGTAGATGGTGTTATTAGACGTTGTGTACCTGAGCATGAATAGGAACAGATCTTACGCAAGTGTCACTCCGAGGCTTATGGAGGACACCACGCTGGAGATAGAACTGCACATAAGGTATTGCAATCCGGTTTTTATTGGCCTACTCTTTTCAAAGATGCCTGTAAGTTTGTCTTGTCTTGCGATGAATGTCAAAGAATTGGTAAAATTAGTAGACGTCAAGAAATGCCTATGAACTATTCACTTGTCATTGAACCATTTGATGTTTGGGGCTTTGATTATATGGGACCGTTCCTTCCTCTAATGGGTATACACAAATTTTAGTTGTTATTGATTACGTTACTAAGTGGATAGAAGCTATTCCAACTAGTAGTGCTGATCATAACACCTCCATTAAGATGCTTAAAGAAGTTATTTTTCCGAGGTTTGGAGTCCCTAGATACTTAATGACTGATGGCGGTTCACATTTATTCATGGTGCTTTTCGTAAAATGCTTGCTAAGTATGATGTTAATCATAGAATTGCATCTCCACACCACTCGCAGTCTAGTGGTCAAGTAGAACTGAGCAATAGAGAGATTAAATTAATTTTGCAAAAGACTGTTACTAGATCTAGAAAGAATTGGTCCAAGAAACTTGATGATGCATTATAGGCCTATAGAACTGCATATAAAAATCCTATGGGTATGTCTCCGTATAAAATGGTTTATGAAAAAGCATGTCACTTACCTCTTGACCTAGAACATAAGGCATATTGGGCCATTAAAGAGCTCAATTATGATTTCAAACTTGCTGGTGAGAAGAGACTATTTGACATTAGCTCACTTGATGAGTGGTGAACCCAGGCCTATTGATAACCCACAAGTATAGGGGATCAACTGTAGCCTCTTTCGATAAGTAAGAGTGTGGAACCCAACGAGGAGCTAAAGGTAGAACAAATATTCCCTCAAGTTCTATCGACCACCGATTCAACTCTACGCACGCTTAACGTTCGCTTTACCTAAAACAAGTATGAAACTAGAAGGACTTTGTAGGTGTTGTTGGATAGGTTTGCAAGAATATAAATAGCACGTAAATAAAAAGTTGGGGCTGTTTTGATAAAGAAGCAACAAAGTTAGTATAGCGAGTGTGGAAAAGTGGTGGTAAGAGTTGTGAAATTGTCCCTAAGCAATTGACTACTTTACTAGACCGATAGCAAGTTTTATGTGGGAGAGGCCACTGCTAGCATGTCATCCCTGACTTGGAATTCTATGCACTTATGATTGGAACTATTAGCAAGCATCCACAACTATTAATGTTCATTAAGGTAAAACCCAACCATAGCATTAAGATATATTGGCCCCCTTCAATCCCGTATACATCAATTTCTATGCTAGGTTGAAGCTTCTGTCACTCTAGCCCTCCAATACATAGTCCTATCAACATACAACTAGCCCTATGGTGTGATACACGCGCGCTCTCATATGATGGGCACCAAAGGACAGCAACATAACCACAAGCAAATTAAACCAATCATAGCAATTCACCAATTACCGATAGGACAACGCAAATCTACTCAGACATCATAGGATGGCAACACATCATTGGATAATAATATGAAGCATAAAGCACCATGTTCAAGTAGAGGGTACAACGGGTTGCGGGAGAGTGGACCGCTTAATATAGATGGGGGAAGGTGATGGCGATGTTGGGGAAGATGACAGAGGTGTTGGTGTAGATCGCGGTGATGATGATGGCCCCGGCGGCGTTCCGGCGCCACCGGGAGAGGGGGGGAGAGAGAGCCCCTTCTTCTTCTTCTTCTTCCTTGACCTTCTCCCTAGATGGGAGAAGGGTTTCCCCTCTAGTCCAGGGTCTCCATGGCGTGGGAGGGGCGAGAGCTCCTCCGAGATTGGATCTGTATCTCTGTCTCTCTCTGTTTCTTGCGTTCCTGATTCTGCCCTTTCACCGTTTCTTATATTCCCAGAGATCCGTAACTCTGATTGGATTGAAACTTTGAACATGATTTTTTCAGATATTAGCTTTCTTGCAACGAAAGAAGGGCAACAACCGCCTTACGAGGTGTCCACGAGGGTCTGGGGCGCGCCCCCTGCCTCGTGGGCCCCTCGAGCATCGTCTCGCATTGATTCCACTTCCCAAAATTCATAAATATTCCAAAAATAATCACCGTCAGTTTTTATCCCGTTTGGACTCTGTTTGTTATGGATTTTCTGCGAAACAAAAAACATGCAACAAATAGGAACTGGCACTAGGCACTTGATCGATATGTTAGCCCCAAAAATAGTATAAAAAGTTGCCAAAAGTATGTAAGAGTTGTAGAATATTGGCATGGACAATCAAAAATTATAGATACGACAGAGACGTATCAGCATCCCCAAGCTTAATTCATGCTCGTCGTCGAGTAGGTAAATGATAAAAGATAATTTTTGATGTGGAATGCTACCTAACATAATCTTGATCATGTAATCTAATCATGGCATGAATATTAAGACACGAGTGATTCAAAGCAATAGTCTATCATTTGACATAAATGAATTTAATACTCGGGCATCCCAACAAACAATCATGTCTTTCAAAATATCAATGCTAAAGAACGTTATCCCTACAAAATCATATAGTCTTTTATGCTCCCTTTTCTTAACACAAGGTACCCCTCATGTCCATCCATGTGTCAGCCAAGCAATTGGTTCATACTTTTTAACGCGCTTCAGCTTTTTCAACCCTCACGCAATACATGAGCGCAAGCCATGGATATAGCACTATAGGTGGAATAGAACATGATGATGGAGGTTGTGTGGAGAAGACAAAAAGGGAGAAAGTCTCACATCAACGCGGCTAATCAACGGGCTATGGAGATGCCCATCAATTGATGTCAATGCGAGGAGTAGGGATTGCCATGCAACGGATGCATTGAGAGCTATAAGTGTATGAAAGCTCAAACTGGGAACTAAGTGGGTGTTCATCCAACTTGGTTGCTCATGAAGACCTCGGGCATTTGAGGAAGCCCATCATCAAAATATACAAGCCAAGTTCTATAATGAAAATTCCCACTAGTATATGAAAGTGATAACTTGAGAGACTCTCTATATGAAGAACATGGTGCTACTCTGAAGCACAAGTGTGGTAAAAGGATAGTAGGATTGCCCCTTCTATCTTTTTCTCTCATTTTTTATTTTCTCTTTTTTATTTTATTTTTATTTTTTTTGGTGGGCTTCTTTTGCCTCTTTTTTTTATTTGGGCTTCTTTGGCCTCTTTTATTTTTCATAAAGTCAGGAGACCCATCCCAACTTGTGAGGGAATCATAGCTTCCATCATCCTTTCCTCACATGGGACAATGCTCTAATAATGATGATCATCACACTTTTATTTAATTACAACTCAATATTACAACTCGATACTAGAACAAAATATGACTCTATATGAATGCCTCTAGCAGTGTACCAGGATGTGCAATGATCTAGCATAGCAAAGATACCAAAAAATGGACAAGCAATGAAAACATCATGCTAGCTGTCTTACGATCATGCAAAGCAATATGACAATGAATGCTCAAGTCATGTATATGATGATGATGGAAGTTGCATGGCAATATATCTCGAAATGGCTATGGAAATACCATGATAGGTAGGTATGGTGGCTGTTTTGAGGAAGATATAAGGAGGCTTATGTGTGAAAGAGCATATCGTATCACGGGGTTTGGATGCACCGGCGAAGTTTGCACCAACTCTCGAGGTGAGAAAGGGCAATGCACGGTACCGTAGAGGCTAGCAAATTGCGAAAAGGTAAGAGTGCGTATAATCCATGGACTCACACTAGTCATAAAGAACTCATATACTTATTGCAAAAGTTTATTGTCCCTCGAAGCAAAGTACTACTACACATGCTCCTTGGGGGGAGGTTGGTAGGAGTTAACCATCGCGCGCCCCCGACCTTCACGCAAAGATAAACAATCAAAATATAATGCACGCCAATTTGGTTACATAGTTAGGAGACCATACCTGCATGCTTCTAAAATCACAATCCTTAACACCAATATTCTTACTAAACACAACCATTTACTAGAACCTCCCACATATTATCATCTCTATATCGCAAAACTATTGCAAGGAATCAAACATATCATATTCAGTGATCTACAAGTTTTATGTAGGATTTATGACTAACCATGTGAATGACCAATTCCTGTCATCTCTCTAAATAGATATAAGTGAAGCAAGAGAGTTTAATTCTTTCTACAAAATATATGCCCACGCTCTAACAAATATAAGTGAAGCAAAAGAGCATTCTACAAATAGCGGTTTTCTATGTGAATAGAAACAGGCAATCCAAGCTTCAAATGATATAAGTGAAGCACATGAAGCATTCTATAAAGCCATACTCAAAAGATATAAGTGAAGTGCAAAGAGCATTCTATAAATCAACCAAGGACTATCTCATACCAGCATGGTGCATAAAATAAAAGTGAAAACTAAATGCAAAAGACGCTCCAAGATTTGCACATATCACATGAACGAAACGAATCTGAAAACATACCGATACTTGTTGAAGAAAGATGGGATGCCTTCCGGGGCATCCCTAAGCTTAGACGCTTGAGTCTCCTTGAATATTTACTTGGGGTTCCTTGGGCATCCCCAAGCTTGAGCTCTTGCCTCTTCTTCTCACATCGAGACCTCCTCGATCTTTGAACACTTCATCCACACAAAACTCAACAGAAAGCTCGGTAAGATCCGTTAGTATAATAAAGAAAATCACTACTCTAAGTACTGTTGCAAACCAATTCATATTTTTTTGCGTTGTAGCTACTGTAATATAACTTTTCCATGTCTTAATCCACTGATAGAAATTGATAGTTTCATCAAAACAAGCAAACTATGCATCAAAAACAGAATCTGTCTTAAACAGGGCATTCTGTAGTAATCTGAACATTCACCATACTTCTGGTACCCCAACAATTCTGCCAAAATTAGAACAAATTAAAAATTTGTATATAAAGACAGTGCAAAAAGTTTCAGAACCTTTTGACGTTCTAGTAAAAAATGTAAAATTGCGCACTACAGCCAAAGTTTCTGTCTTGCACCACACAAACCAACAAGCAATCTAAACATCCTATAGGCAAACCTTGGCATATTATTTTTATTTTTAAACTTTATAAAATCACACAACAGAAATAAATGAGTCTCTAAAACTTCCAAGTTGTGTCCCTGGCAGCGCGTTCTTTAAAGCCATTAAGCTAGGCATAAGGTGCTCAAGTAATGGATCCACCCGGATCCCAAGGTATATCAAAGTCAATTTTAATTAACAATGATTTTCAATCTAGTAGTGAGCACAAAGTAACATATATCAAGAAATGACGAAGTCTTACTCTCTTCCTATGCATCGGCATGTCATAAAAGAACAATTCATGCACACAAAGTAAAGGCCAATGCATAGTATAAGCAGTTTCTTGCAATTCTATCGTGTTGGAAACATAAAGAGGCAGAGATGTAGTTCCTCTCTCATAATAATTGCAAGTTGGAGCAGCAAGCACGTGCATATTATATCTATCAAAATCATCATGTGCAACGGTAAAATGCAACCCATCAACATAATCCTTAATAAGAGCAAACTTCTCCGATATAGTGTAGTTTGGAGAATTCAAAAAGATAATAGGACTATTATGTGTGGGTGCAATAGCAACAATTTCATGTTTAACATAAGGAACTATAGGAAGGTCATCTCCATAAGCATAATTCATATTGGCATCTAGGCCACAAGCATAGCAAGCATCATCAAAAAGGGATATTTCAAAAGAATCAACGGGATCATAACAATCATCATAACATTCATCCTTTGGTAAGCATGAAGGGAAATTAAACAATGTATGAGTTGAAGAGTTACTCTCATTAGAAGGTGGGCACGGGTAGCTAATCCGCTCTTCCTCCTTTTGTTCTTCACTCTCCTCATCATCTTTTTCATCCAATGAGCTCACAGTTTCATCAATTTCTTCTTCCATAGACTCCTGCAAAATGCTAGTCTCTTCTTGGACAGCGGAGGAGTCCTCAATATACGGTTTAAGATAGGCATTAGAAGCATAATTATTATAATAATATTTAAGTATGGCAAAATTTTCAGATTTGTAAAGAGTAGCATCATACGTTTTGATCAAAGAAGCAATTTCATAAGCACCCTTAAAAGCAACAAATTCTTCAATTTGTTGAACATCATAGTAATTATAAACACCCTTAGCATACGAAGATACGATTCCATTTTCACTAAACTCACATTGGTAGAGAAGGTGTTTCTTAGGGTTTTCAAAACAACAAGTAACATCATATATTTCACATAAATTCCAAGCATAGCATTGCAAACGATGAATTTGATCTAGTAAAAGTTCCCCTTTTTCAGATATGTGGTGTCACACATAACAAGCATGCTCATCTAAAGATTTGCCCTCAGCTAAGCTAGTTGGGGTTTCAGCATAGCACATAGGGATCGAAGATGATCCAAGTAAAAAGCTTCAGGTGTGTGATAGATTTTGAGTGGTTCTTCAACCAGTGGTGTAGTAGGTACAACTATTTTTTTGGTATTTTGCGTTTCTACCCATAAGTAAAGATAGAAAACAAGAGCACAAAATAAAAAAAATACTTAGTGATAAAGAAAACAAGCACACGAGAATATTCACCCCACACTGTGACTCCCCGGCAACGGCGCCAGAAAAAGGTCTTGATAACCCACAAATATAGGGGATCAATTGTAGCCTCTTTCGATAAGTAATAGTGTCGAACCCAACGAGGAGCTAAAGGTAGAACAAATATTCCCTCAAGTTCTATCGACCACCGATACAACTCTACGCAAGCTTAACATTCGTTTTACCTAAAACAAGTATGAAACTAGAAGGACTTTGTAGGTGTTGTTGGGTAGGTCTGCAAGAATATAAAGAGCCCGTAAATAAAAAGTAGGGGATGTTTAGATAAAGAAGCAATAAAGTTAGTATAGCGAATGTGGAAAAGTGGTGGTAGGAGTTGTGAAATTGTCCCTAAGCAATTGACTACTTTACTAGACCGATAGCAAGTTTTATGTGGGAGAGGCCACTGCTAGCATGTCATCCCTGACTTGGAATTCTATGAACTTATGATTGGAACTATTAGCAAGCATCCGCAACTACTAATGTTCATTAAGGTAAAACCCAACCATAGCATTAAGATATATTGGTCCCCCTTCAATCCCGTATGCATCAATTTCTATGCTAGGTTGAAGATTCTGTCACTCTAGCCCTCCAATACATAGTCCTTGAAGGAAATATGCCCTAGAGGCAATAATAAAGTTATTATTTGTATCCTTATATCATTATAAATGTTTATTATTCAAGCTAGAATTGTATTAACCGGAAACATAATACATGTGTGAATACATAGACAAACATAGTGTCACTAGTATGCCTCTACTTGACTAGCTCGTTGATCAAAGATGGTTGTGTTTCCTAACCATAGACATGAGTTGTCATTTGATTAACGGGATCACATCATTAGGAGAATGATGTGATTGACTTGACCCATTCCGTTAGCTTAGCACTTGATCGTTTAGTATGTTGCTATTGCTTTCTTCATGACTTATACATGTTCCAACAACTATGAGATTATGCAACTCCCGTTTACTGGAGGAACACTTTGTGTGCTACCAAACGTCACAACGTAACTGGGTGATTATAAAGGAGCTCTACAGGTGTCTCCGAAGGTACATGTTGAGTTGCCGTATTTCGAGATTAGGATTTGTCACTCCGATTGTCGGAGAGGTATCTCTGGGCTCTCTCGGTAATGTACATCACTATAAGCCTTGCAAGCAATGTAGCTAATGAGTTAGCTGCGGGATGATGCATTACATAACGAGTAAAGATACTTGCCGGTAACAAGATTGAACTAGGTATTGAGATACCGATGATCGAATCTTGGGCAAGTAACATACCAATGACAAAGGGAACAACGTATGTTGTTATGCGGTGTGACCGATAAAGATCTTCATAGAATATTGATATGTCTCCAACGTATCTAGTTTTCCAAATAGTTTTGCCCTTGTTTTGGACTCTAACTTGCATGATTTGAATGAAACTAACCCGGACTGACGCTGTTTTCAGCAGAACTGCCATGATGTTGTTTATTGTGCAGAAAACAAAAGTTCTCGGAATGACCTGAAAATCCACGGAGATAAGTTTTGGAAAAAATCAAAAATACTGGTGAAAGAATCAAGGCCAGGGGGCCCACACCCTGTCCACGAGGGCGGGGGCGCGCCCTCCCCCTGGGCGCGCCCCCTCTCTCGTGGGCCCCCTGATGCTCCACCGACCTCAACTCCAACTCCATATATATTCCGTTTCACGGAGAAAAAAATCAGAGAGAAAGTTTCATCGCGTTTTACGATATGGAGCCGCCGCCAAACCCTAATCTCAATCGGGAGGGCTGATCTGGAGTCCGTTCGCGGCTCCGGAGAGGGGGATTCGTCGTCGTCGTCACCATCAACCATCCTCCATCACCAATTTCATGATGCTCACCGCCGTGCGTGAGTAATTCCATCGTAGGCTTGCTGTACGGTGATGGGTTGGATGAGATTTACCATGTAATCAAGTTAGTTTTGTTGTTTGATCCCTAGTATCCACTATGTTCTGAGATTGATGTTGCTATGACTTTGCGATGCTTAATGCTTGTCACTAGGGCCTGAGTGCCATGTTTTCAGATCTGAACCTATTTTGTTTTCATGAATATATGTGAGTTCTTGATCATATATTGCAAGTGTATAGTCACCTATTATGTGTTATGATCCGTTAACCCCGAAGTGACAATAATCGGGATACTTACCGGTGATGGTCATAGTTTGAGGAGTTCATGTATTCACTAAGTGTTAATGCTTTGGTTCGGTACTCTATTAAAAGGAGGCCTTAATATCCCTTAGTTTCCATTAGGACCCCGCTGCCACGGGAGGGTAGGACAAAAGATGTCATGCAAGTTGTTTTCCATAAGCACGTATGACTATATTCAGAATACATGCCTACATTATATTGATGAACTGGAGCTAGTTCTATGTCACCCTATGTTATAGCTATTACATGAGGAATCGCATCCGACATAATTATCCATCACTGATCCAACGCCTACAAGCTTTTCAAATATTGTGCTTCGCTTATTTACTTTTCCGTTGCTACTGTTACATCTACTACAAAACTATTATCTTTACTTTTGCCATTGTTACCATTACTATCATACTACTTTGCTACTAAATACTTTGCTGCAGATATTAAGTTATCCAGGTGTGGTTGAATTGACAACTCAACTGCCAATACTTAAGAATATTCTTTGGCTCCCCTTGTGTCGAATCAATAAATTTGGGTTGAATACTCTACCCTCGAAAGTTGTTGTGATCCCCTACACTTGTGGGTTATCAAGACTAATTTCTGGCGCTGTTGCCGGGGAAGCATAGCTCTATTCTTTGAGTCACTTGGGATTTATATCTGTTGATCACTATGAGGAACTTGAAAGACGAAAGAACTAAGATTTTGCCCTCAACTACGAGGGGAGGTAAGGAACTGCCATCTAGCTCTGCACTAGATTCTCCTTCCGTTATTAGTAAGCTTGCGACACCTATACTTGCTACTGCTATGAATTCTGATATGTCACATGTTATTGATGATGCCACTTCTGCTATGCATGATACTTATGACGAAACTACTTATGTGCATGATACTATTGTGCCTTTAGGTGAATTTCTTGATGAACAACTTGCTAGGGTTAGAGAGAATGAAATTATTGAAGATGCTATTATTGATGATAGTGATGATGAAAGTTCTCCCCCTGATTATGAATTACCTGTTGTTCCTGAGGGTTATGTTATGAATGAGGAAGCTGCTAGAGCTATTTTTGCTTGCAAAGATAGATATGATCTTAAGAAGTTATTAGCTAAATGGAAGCAGCAATCTCTTAATGCTAGAATAAAACCTGACCCCCCTTTTGCTACTTGACCTATCTGTGTTACTGATAAGGATTATGAATTCTCTATTGATCCTGAAATTATTACTTTGGTTGAATCTGATCCTTTTTATGGCCTTGAATCTGAAATTGTTGTGGCACATCTTACCAAGTTAAATGATATAGCCACCCTGTTTACTAATGATGAGAAGTCTCGTTGTTATTATATCCTTAAGATATTTTCGTTCTCGTTAAAGGGTGATGCTAAGACTTGATTTAATTCTCTTGATCCTGGTTGTGTGCGTAGTTACCAGGATATGATTTATTACTTCTCTGCTAAATATTTCCCTACTCATAAGAAACAAGCTGCCTTGCGGGAAATATACAATTTTGTGCAAATCAAAGAAGAGAGTCTCCCACAAGCTTGGGGGAGGCTTCTCCGATTACTTAATTCTTTGCTTGATCATCCTTTTAAGAAAAATAAAATACTTGATGTCTTTTATAACGGACTAACCGATGCTTCCGAGGACTACTTGGATAGTTGTGCTGGTTGTGTTTTCAGGGAAAGAACAGTCGACCAAGCTGAATTACTATTGAATAGTATGTTGACTAATGAAAATAATTGGACTCTTCCTGAGCCAATTCCTGAGGCAATTCCTGAACCAATTGGGCCAACTCCTAAGCCTATTCCTAAACCTACTCCAAAGAAGAGGGGTGTTCTATTTCTCAGTCCTGAAGATATGCAAGAGGCAAAGAAATCAATGAAAAATAAGGTATAAAAGCTGAAGATGTTAAGAATTTACCTCCTATTGAAGAAATATATGGTCTTAATATACCGCCTGTTGAAGAACCACATTTTCTT
The DNA here is from genome assembly GCF_018294505.1 of Triticum aestivum. NCBI lineage: Eukaryota > Viridiplantae > Streptophyta > Magnoliopsida > Poales > Poaceae > Triticum > Triticum aestivum. Next base: position 142,024,802 of record NC_057801.1, read on the forward strand.
GATAACCCGACACAGGTAGTAAAGGTAAATTCTCTCTATAGATATGATAAAGTTGAAATTCCGTCTACTAAAATTCATAGCCCATGCTTAGATGAATTTGATGACTTTATGGCTAGACAAGAAAGTTTTAATGCTTATGTTGGTAGAGAATTAAAGAATAATGCTTTCGAGATAGGACGCTTGAGTGATTATATGGCTAGAGTTAAAGGTGAACTTAAACTCATTAGCAAATATGCTTCTATGGTTACCACTCAAGCTGAGCAAGTACTTAAAGCTCAAAGTGATTTGCTCAATGAATTAAATAATAAACATGACTTTGTTGTTAGAGTGGCAACTAGAACTGGTAGAATGACTCAGGAACCTTTGTATCCTGAAGGCCACCCTAAGGGAATCGAGAAGGATTCTCAGAGAAATAATTTAGAGGCACCTAGTTCTTCTACAAAGAAGAAAAAGAAAAATGATAGGACTTTGCATGCTTCTAGTGAACCTGTTGTAGACACACCTGAGAATCCCAATGATATTTCTATTTCTGATGCTGAAACACAATCAGGTGATGAACATGAACCTAGTGATAATGTTAATGATAATGTTCATGTTGGTGCTCAACCTAGAAATAACAACGATCAGAGATTGAACCTGTTGTTGATCTTGATAACCCACAATCAAAGAATCAACGTTATGATAAGAGAGATTTTGTTGCTAGGAAGCACGGTAGAGAAAGAGAACCATGGGTTCAGAAATCCATGCCCTTTCCTCCTAAACCATCCAAGACAAAGGATGATGAGGATTTTGAGCGCTTTGCTGAAATGATTAGACCTATCTTCTTACGTATGCGCTTAACTGATATGCTTAAAGTAAATCTGTATGCTAAGTATATGAAGGATATCATTACAAATAAAAGAAAGATACCAGAAGCTGAAATTTCCACCATGCTTGCTAATTACACTTTCAAGGGTGGAATACCAAAGAAACTTGGAGATCCAGGGGTACCAACTATACCATGCTCCATTCAAAGAAATTATGTTAAAACTGCTTTACGTGATCTTGGAGCCGATGTTAGTGTTATGCCTCTTTCTTTATATCGTAGATTTGAATTGAATAAGTTGACACCTACTGAAATATCTTTGCAAATGGCTGATAAATCAACTGCTATACCTGTCGGTATTTGTGAGGATGTGCCTGTTGTGGTTGCAAATGTCACTATCTTAACGGACTTTGTTATTCTTGATATTCCCGAGGACGATAGTATGTCGATTATCCTTGGTAGACCCTTTTTGAATATTGTAGGGGTTGTTATTGATTGCAACAAAGGCAATGTCACTTTTCATGTTAATGGTAATGAGCATACGGTACACTTTCTGAGGAAACAATCTCAAGTTCATAGCATCAATTCTATTGGAAAAGTTCCAACTATCATTATTGGAGGTTTTGAATTTCCTCTTCCTACTGTCAAGAAAAAGTATGATATTCTTATTGTTGGGGATGTTCATATCCCAGTTGAAGTAACCTAGTGTTATTCGAAATTTTTCCGGTTCCGTGTTATTCGGAATGAGTTTGTTATGAAGACTTGATCAACCTTGTTAGTGGATTCATTTTGATGATCATGAGATGGATGAAACTAGAAGGCACAACCTTCTGTACCCTCTTTTTACTTTCTGTTATTTAAAATAAATAAAGCAAAAATAGTATTATATGCCTGTTTTCCGAATTATCCGTACAATAAAAAATATCCCAAAAATAAAAGTGCTCCAAATGCCCTTCAATTTAGTATGATTTTTTATAGAACATTTGAAGATTTTAGGCACTGGAAACACTGCAGGAGGGGCAAGCACCTGGCCACGAGGGTGAAGGACGCGTCCACACCCCCTGAGCGCGCCCCCTGTCTTGTGGGCCCAGGGTGGCCCCCTCCACTTATTCCTGCACCCACACACTCCATCTTCTTCCCAAAAATCCCCATCCAGCTCAAGCACGAGTTCTAGCTCATTTTGCTGCGATTTTCGATCTCCTTGCTCAAAGCTCCATTCACAAAACTGCTTTGGGAGATTGTTGCTTGGTATGTGACTCCTCCATTGGTCCAATTAGTTTTTGTTCTAGTGCTTTATTCATTGCAAAGTTTTGCTTCATAGGTGACCCTGTTCTTGAGCTTGCATGTTAAATCTATGAGGTCCCAAGTGATTCTAATGCTTGATATAGGCTCTAGGCACTTGTAGGAGTAGTTGCTACCAATCTTATTTAGTTTTATTCACTTTTATTTTGAAGTTACTAAAATTTCAAAAAAAATCAGAAAAAGAAATATGTTTAGGAGAATGTACCAAGGTGGTTCCTCAATAAAGAAAGGACCCAGGCATGCTATGCGTGAGCAAGACGATGAACCATCGAGGGACACAGAAGTGCGAGCTTGTGAGTGGCCATCAGATGATTTTATGGTCAATGCAGGCATTAAGGATGAATTTGACGCATATGTGCGTAATGCTGATCTCGAGGACTTCTTACAAGATAAGTGTCCTCAGTACTATCACTTGACTGATTCATTCGTAAGAAGGTTTAAATATAAATGTTCACGTAATTCTCATAGTGTCTTGTTTGATATTTATGATAAATCTTATACCATGGACTTAGAAGATTTTACAATAGCTTGCAAACTCCCGTAGTGGGGCAATGTTAATGATCCCCACAAATCTGAATATAAAGACTTTCTTGCTAGTATTACTGTGGTAGAATCTAGGGATATAGCACAAGCTACCATAGGGAGCATTCATTTTCCTGCTATACATTATTTTGCTCTCTTCATTGGTAGATGCATTAACGGTAAAGATGAAGCATGTCACATGTGTGTCCCTGATCTTTGTGTCCTCAAGAGTGATGTGTTAGGTAATAAAGATTACAACTTGGGGGAAATAGTTGCACGTAGGTTGCATAATAATGGTATGTCTGCAGATTTATTTGGAGGGATTTATGCGACCCGTGTAGCTAATTATATTGGTATAGCCCCATGGGAGGGGGATATGGTGTTGCCTCCTGCTTATTTAGATTATGACGCGATGGTAAAACATCATTTTCTTTTAAGGAACGAACAATTCCTCCAATATCGACTAATCTTTGACAGACGTAGCTCTGTCCATTTTATTCTCCCTGCTCCTTTCCTGTTTGATTACCAGGCAAAACGAAGATATGTTGTTACCAGGGAGGAGGCAGCTGAACACGAGGGGAGAGCGTAGGCGGCTCGCCAACATGCCGCGGCTCAGGATGCATTTGCTGCTGCATCTCAGTACGACCCCAGTTATAACTACGGATATCAGCCAGGCTATCCTTGGCAATAGACCAACTTAGGCCAAAAGCCTAAGCTTGGGGGAGTATGTATTTCTCACCGACTTTACATCGTGTTCACACACTATTCTGGTTGTCGGTGCTCATACTCTTTCACTGTATTATCCATGCTAGTTTAATTTCTTTTTCTCGCTTTCTTCTTGTGTGTTTGATAAACCTTAAGAAAACCAAAAAAATTAGTTAGTTTAATTTCCATCTTGTAGTAGTAATTAAAATGAAAACCCAAAAGGATTTCTCGTTCTTCTTCTTGCTTGTTGGGAGCTTTCCCGTGTAAATAGTTTTATTTTCTTTTCTTTCCTTTGGGGGACCATATTGAAAATGTTTAGTGGCTCTCATATGCATGATTGTTTATTTAACTTAGAACCCATATTGCTTTGTCTTCTCTCTTGAATTGAATGCTTGCAAATTCTAGCTTAGTCCAATGCACGTGCACTATTATTATTATACACATCGTTCGGTCGTGTAAGTGAAAGGCAATAATGACGATATATGATGGATTGATTGAGATGAGAAAAGCTGGTATGAACTCGACCTCTCTTGTTTTTGTAAATATGATGAGTCCATCATTCCTGATTAAGCTTATTATGAAGTAAACATATTTGTAATGACCTTTAGAGATTATAGTTGCTTGTGCCATGCTTGATTAGCTATGAGTTATAATGATTTACCTTGCGTGCCAACATGCTATTAAAATGATTGTGATGTGGTATGATAGGATGGTATCCTCCTTTGAATGAATTGAGTGACTCGACTTGGCACATGTTCACGCATGTAGTTGAAACAAATCAACATAGCCTTCATGATATTTATGTTCATGGTAGATTATATCCTACTCATGCTTGTACTCGGTGTAAATTAATTTTAATGCATGTTCATGACTGTTGTCGCTCTCTCAGTTGGTCGCTTCCCAGTCTTTTGCTAGCCTTCACCTGTACTAAGCGGGAATACTTCTTGTGCATACAAACTCCTTAAACCCCAAAGTTATTCCATATGAGTCCACCATACCTTCCTATATGCAGTATCTACCTGCCGTTCCAAGTAAATTTGTATGTGCCAAACTCCAAACCTTCAAATGAAAGTCTGTTTTGTATGCTCAAGCAGCTCATGTTTCAACTAGGGTTGTTTGTATGTTTCATGCTAGGTGGGTTATTCTCAAGAGGAGTGGGCTCTGCTCCTCATTCATGAGAAAGGGCCGGTAACCGTGATTCCCAGTCCCATGATCCAAAAAGATCAAAGCAAATCAATATAGTTAAACAAAACTCCCCCAGGGCTGTTGTTAGTTGGAGGCACTCGTTGTTTCGAGCAAGCGATGGATTGATGCTTGTTGGTGGTGGGGGAGTATAAACTTTTACCATTCTGTTTGGGAACTGCCTATAATGCATGTAGTATGGAAGATATCGCCATCTCATAGTTGTTGTGTTGACAGTGAAAGTATGCCACTCAAAATGTTATTCATCTCTATTTTAAAACCGAGCTTTGGCACCTCTACAAATCCCTGCTTCCCGCTGCGAAGATCCTATCTATTTACTTTTATGTTGAGTCATCATCGCTCTTATTAAAAAGCACCCACTGGAGAGCACACTGTCATTTGCATTCATTACTATTGGTTTATATTGGGTATGACTTGACTGGATCTCTTTTACCATGAATTACAATGTTTAGTCGGTCCTTGATCATAGGCTTGCTGGACAGTGATGGGTTGGATGAGATTTACCATGTAATCAAGTTAGTTTTGTTAGGGTTTGATCCCTAGTATCCACTATGTTCTGAGATTGATGTTGCTATGACTTTGCTATGCTTAATGCTTGTCACTAGGGCCTGAGTGCCATGATTTCAGATCTGAACCTATTATGTTTTCATGAATATATGTGAGTTCTTGATCCTATCTTGCAAGTCTATAGTCACCTATTATATGTTATGATCCGACAACCCCGAAGTGATAATAATCGGGATACTTTTCAGTGATGACCATAGTTTGAGGAGTTCATGTATTCATTATGTGCTAATGCTTTGTTCCGGTACTCTATTAAAAGGAGGCCTTAATATCCCTTAGTTTCCACTAGGACCCCGCTGCCACGGGATGGTAGGACAAAACATGTCATGTAAGTTCTTTTCCATAAGCACGTATGACTATATTCGGAATACATGCCTACATTATATTGATGAACTGGAGCTAGTTCTATGTCACCCTATGTTATAGCTATTACATGAGGAATCGCATCCGACATAATTATCCATCACTGATCCAATGCCTACGAGCTTTTCAAATATTGTGCTTCGCTTATTTACTTTTCCATTGCTACCTTTACATCTACTACAAAACTATTATCTTTACTTTTGCCATTGTTACCATTACTATCATACTACTTTGCTAATAAATACTTTGCTGCAGATATTAAGTTATCCAGGTGTGGTTGAATTGACAACTCAACTGCTAATACTTAAGAATATTCTTTGGCTCCCCTTGTGTCGAATCAATAAATTTGGGTTGAATACTCTACCCTCGAAAGCTGTTGTGATCCCCTACACTTGTGGGTTATCAAATATGTAGGAGCCAATATGAGCATCCAGGTTCCGCTATTGGTTATTGACCGGAGACATGTCTCGGTCATGTCTACATAGTTCTCGAACCCGTAGGGTACACACGCTTAAAGTTAGATGATAGTTATATTATGAGTTTATATGTTTTTATGTACCGAAGGTAGTTCAGTGTCCCGGATATGATCACGGACATGACGAGGAGTCTCGAAATGGTCGAGACGTAAAGATCGATATATTGGACGACTATGTTCGGACACCGGAATGGTTCCGGGAGGTTTCGGACATTTATTGGAGTACCGGGGGATACCGGAACCCCCCGGAGACTAATGGGCCTATTGGGCCCTAGTGGAGAAGAGGAGGGGCGGCCAAGGGCAGCCACGCGCCCCCTCCCCCCTAGTCCGAATTGGACAAGGAGGGGAGCGACGCCCCCCTTTCCTTTCCCCCTCTCTCTCCTTCCCTCTCCTCTCCTACTCCCACTTGGAAGGGGGGAGCGCGCCTAGGGTGGCCGCCCCCTCCCCCTCTTCTACTCCTTTATATACAGGGAGGGAGGCACCCCTTGGAGACACAACGATTGATCCCTTGGATCTCTTAGCCATGTGCGGTGCCCTCCTCCACCATAATCCACCTCGATAATATCATAGCGGTGCTTAGGCGAAGCCCTGCGTCGGTAGAACATCACCATCGTCACCACGCCGTCGTGCTGACGGAACTCTCCCTCAAAGCTCGGCTGGATCAGAGTTCGAGGGACGTCATCGAGCTGAACGTGTGCTGAACTCGGAGGTGCCGTGCGTTCGGTACTTGATCGGTCAAATCTTGAAGACGTACGACTACATCAACTGCGCTGTGCTAACGCTTCCGCTTTCGGTCTACGAGGGTACGTGGACACACTCTCCCCTCTTGTTGCTATGCATCACCATTATCTTGCGTGTGCATAGGAATTTTTTTGAAATTACTACGTTCCCCAACAGTGGCATCCGAGCCTGGTTTTATGCATAGATGTTATATGCACGAGTAGAACACAAGTGAGTTGTGGGTGATACAAGTCATATTGCTTACCAGGCGGTATTGTTGGATGAAGCGGCCCGGACCGACATTACACGTACGCTTACGCGAGACTGGTTCTACCGACATGCTTTGCACACAGGTGGCTGGCGGGTGTCAATTTCTCCAACTTTAGTTGAACCAAGTGTGGCTATGCCCGGTCCCTGAGAAGGTTAAAACAGCACTAACTTGATGAACTATCCTTGTGGTTTTGATGCGTAGGTAAGAACGGTTCTTGCTCAGCCCGTAGCAGCCACGTAAAACTTGCAACAACAAAGTAGAGGACGTCTAACTTGTTTTTGCAGGGCATGTTGTTATGTGATATGGTCAAGACGTGATGCTATATTTTATTGTATGAGATGATCATGTTTTGTAACCAAGTTATCGGCAACTGACAGGAGCCATATGGTTATCGCTTTATTGTATGCAATGCAATCGCCCTGTAATTGCTTTACTTTATCACTAAGCGGTAGTGATAGTCGTAGAAGCAATAGGCGGCAAAACGACAATGATGCTATGATGGAGATCAAGGTGTCGTGCCGGTGATGATGGTGATCATGACGGTGCTTCGAAGATGGAGATCACAAGCACAAGATGATGATGGCCATATTATATCACTTATATTGATTGCATGTGATGTTTATCCTTTATGTATCTTATTTTGCTTTGATTGACGGTAGCATTATAAGATGATCTCTCACTAAATTTCAAGGTATAAGTGTTCTCCCTGAGTATGCACTGTTGCGAAAGTTCTTCATGCTAAGACAGCACGTGGTGATCGGGTGTGATAAGCTCTACATTCAAATACAACGGGTGCAAAACAGTTGCACACGCGGAATACTCAGGTTAAACTTGACGAGCCTAGCATATATAGATATGGCCTCGGAACACTGAGACCGAAAGGTCGAGCGTGAATCATATAGTAGATATGATCAACATAGTTATGTTCACCATTGAAAACTACTCCATCTCACGTGATGATCGGACATGGTTTAGTTGATTCGATCATGTGATTACTTAGATGATTAGAGGGATGTCTATCTAAGTGGGAGTTCTTAAGTAATATGATTAATTCAACTTAAATTTATCATGAACTTAGTACCTGATGGTATTTTGCTTAACTATGTTTGTTGTAGATAGATGGCTCGTGCTGTTGTTCCGTTGAATTTTAATGCGTTCCTTGAGAAATCTAAGTTGAAAGATGATGGTAGCAATTACACGGACTGGGTCTGTAACTTGAGGATTATCCTCATTGCTGCACAGAAGAATTACGTCCTGGAAGCACCGCTGGGTGCCAGGCCTGCTGTAGATGCAACTGACGACGTTAAGAATGTCGGGCAGAGCAAAGCTGGTGACTACTCGATAGTTCAGTGTGCCATGCTTTACGACTTAGAACCGGGACTTCAACGACGTTTTGAACGTCATGGAGCATATGAGATGTTCCAGGAGTTGAAGTTAATATTTCAAGCAAATGCCCAGATTGAGAGATATGAAGTCTCCAATAAGTTCTATAGCTGCAAGATGGAAGAGAATAGTTCTGTTAGTGAACATATGCTCAAAATGCCTGGGTATAATAATCACTTGATTCAACTGGGAGTTAATCTTCCTGATGATAGTGTCATTGACAGAATTCTTCAATCACTTCGAGTGTGGCTACGCCCGGTCCTTGCGAAGGTTAAAACATCACTAACTTGACGAACTATCGTTGTGGTTTTGATGCGTAGGTAAGAACGGTTCTTGCTAAGCCCGTAGCAGCCATGTAAAATTTGCAACGACAAAGTAGAGGACGTCTAACTTGTTTTTGCAGGCATGTTGTGATGTGATATGGTCAAGACGTGATGCTATATTTTATTGTATGAGATGATCATGTCTTGTAACCGAAGTTATCGGCAACTGGCAGGAGCCATATGGTTGTCGCTTAATTGTATGAAATGCAAACACCCTGTAATTGCTTTACTTTATCACTAAGCGGTAGCAATAGTCGTAGAAGCAATAGATGGCGTAATGACAACGATGCTACGATGGAGATCAAGGTGTCGCGCCGGTGACGATGGTGATCACGACGGTGCTTCGAAGATGGAGATCACAAGCACAAGATGATGATGATGGCCATATCATATCACTTATATTGATTGCATGTGATGTTTATCCTTTATGCATCTTATCTTGCTTTGATTGACGGTAGCATTTTAAGATGATCTCTCACTAATTATCAAGAAGTGTTCTCCCTGAGTATGCACCGTTGCGAAAGTTCTTCGTGCTGAGACACCACGTGATGATCGGGTGTGATAGGCTCTACGTTCAAATACAACGGGTGCAAAACAGTTGCACACGCGGAATACTCAGGTTAAACTTGACGAGCCTAGCATATACAGATATGGCCTCGGAACACGGAGACCGAAAGGTCGAACGTGAATCATATAGTAGATATGATCAACATAGTGATGTTCACCATTGAAACTACTCCATCTCACGTGATGATCAGACATGGTTTAGTTGATTTGGATCATGTGATCACTTAGATGACTAGAGAGATGTCTGTCTAAGTGGGAGTTCTTAAGTAATATGATTAATTGGACTTAAATTTATCATGAACTTAGTACCTGATAGTATTTTGCTTGTTTATGTTTGTTGTAGATAGATGGCTCGTGTTGTTGTTCCGTTGAATTTTAATGCGTTCCTTGAGAAAGAAAAGTTGAAAGATGATGGTAGCAATTACACGGACTGGGTCCGTAACCTGAGGATTATCCTCATTGCTGCACAGAAGAATTACGTCCTGGAAGCACCGCTGGGTGCCAGGCCTGCTGCTGATGCAACTGGCGACGTTAAGAACGTCTGGCAGAGGAAAGCTGATGACTACTCGATAGTTCAGTGTGTGATGCTTTACGGCTTAGAACCGGGTCTTCAACGACGTTTTGAACGTCATGGAGCATATGAGATGTTCCAGGAGTTGAAGTTAATATTTCAAGCAAATGCCCGGATTGAGAGATATGAAGTCTCCAATAAGTTCTATAGCTGCAAGATGGAGGAGAATAGTTCTGTCAGTGAACACATGCTCAAAATGTCTGGGTATAATAATCACTTGATTCAACTGGGAGTTAATCTTCCTGATGATAGTGTCATTGACAGAATTCTTCAATCACTGCCACCAAGCTACAAGAGCTTCGTGATGAACTATAATATGCAAGGGATGAACAAGACTATTCCCGAGCTCTTCGCAATGCTAAAAGCTGTGGAGGTAGAAATTAAAAAGGAGCATCAAGTGTTGATGGTCAACAAGACCACCAGTTTCAAGAAAAAGGGTAAAGGGAAGAAGAAGGGGAACTTCAAGAAGAACGGCAAACAAGTTGCTGCTCAAGAGAAGAAACCCAAGTCTGGACCTAAGCCTGAGACTGAGTGCTTCTACTACAAGCAGACTGGTCACTGGAAGCGGAACTGCCCCAAGTATTTGGCGGATAAGAAGGATGGCAAGGTGAACAAAGGTATATGTGATATACATGTTATTGATGTGTACCTTACTAATGCTTGGAGTAGCACCTGGGTATTTGATACTGGTTCTGTTGCTAATATTTGCAACTCGAAACAAGGACTACGGATTAACCGAAGATTGGCTAAGGACGAGGTGACGATGTGCGTGGGAAATGGTTCCAAAGTCGATGTGATCGCGGTCGGCACGCTACCTCTACATCTACCTTTGGGATTAGTTTTAGACCTGAATAATTTTTATTTGGTGCCAGCATTCAGCATGAACATTATATCTGGATCTTGTTTGATGCGAGACGGTTACTGAGAGGTATCTCTGGGCCCTCTCAGTAATGTACATCACTATAAGCCTTGCAAGCAATGTAGCTAATGAGTTAGTTGCGGGATGATGCATTACAGAACGAGTAAAGAGACTTGCTGGTAACGAGATTGAACTAGGTATTGAGATACCGACGATCGAATCTCGGGCAACTAACATACCGATGACAAAGGGAACAACGTATGTTGTTATGCGGTTTGACCGATAAAGATCTTTGTAGAATATGTAGGAGCCAATAGGAGCATCCAGGTTCCGCTATTGGTTATTGACCGGAGACGTGTCTCGGTCATGTCTACATAGTTCTCGAACCCGTAGGGTCCACACGCTTAAAGTTAGATGATGGTTATATTATGAGTTTATATGTTTTGATGTACCGAAGGTAGTTCGGAGTCCCGGATATGATCACGGACATGACGAGGAGTCTCGAAATGGTCGAGACGTAAAGATCAATATATTGGACGACTATGTTCGGACACCGGAAAGGTTCCGGGAGGTTTCGGACATTTATTGGAGTACCGGGGGTTACCGGACCCCCCCGGGAGACTAATGGGCCTATTGGGCCCTAGTGGAGAAGAGGAGGGGCGGCCAAGGGCAGCCGTGCTCCCCCTCCCCCCAGTCCGAATTGGATAAGGAGGGGGGCGGCGCCCCCCTTTCCCTTCCCCCTCTCTCTCCTTCCCTCTCCTCTCCTACTCCCACTTGGAAGGGGTGAGTCCTACTCCTGGTGGGAGTAGGACTCCTCATGGGGCGCGCCTAGGGTGGCCGGCCCCCTCCCCCTCCTCTACTCCTTTATATACGGGGAGGGAGGCACCCCTTGGAGACATAACAATTGATCCCTTGGATCTCTTAGCCGTGTGCGGTGCCCCCCTCCACCATAATCCACCTCGATAATATCGTAGCGGTGCTTAGGCCAAGCCTTGGTCGGTAGAACATCATCATTGTCACCACACCGTCGTGCTGGCAGAACTCTCCCTCAAAGCTCGGCTAGATCGGAGTCCGTGGGACGTCATCGAGCTGAACGTGTGCTGAACTCAGAGGTGCCGTGCGTTCGGTACTTGATCACTCAGATCATGAAGACGTACGACTACATCAACCGCGTTGTGCTAACGCTTCCGCTTTCGGTCTACGAGGGTACGTGGACACACTCTCCCCTCTTGTTGCTATGCATCACCATGATCTTGCGTGTGCGTAGGAATTTTTTTGAAATTACTACGTTCCCCAACAGTCCTATCAACATACAACTAACCCTATGGTGTGATCCACACGCACGCTCATATGATGGGCACCAAAGGATAGCAACATAACCACAAGCAAATTAAACCAATCATAGCAATTCACCAATTACCGATAGGACAACGAAAATCTACTCAAACATCATAGGATGGCAACACATCATTGGATAATAATATGAAGCATAAAGCACCATGTTCAAGTAGAGGTTACAGCGGGTTGCGGGAGAGTGGACCACTGAATATAGATGGGGGAAGGTGATGACGATGTTGGGGAAGATGACGGAGGTGTTAGTGTAGATCGCGGTGATGATGATGGCTCCGACGGCGTTTTGGCGCCACCAGGAGAGAGGGGAAGAGAGGGGTGGAATTCGAGCCGAGTCGAGCCAGCTCGACTCGACTCGCTAAAGCTCGTTTCATTAACAAGCTAGCTCGACTCGACTCGTTTCTATAAAAGCTCAAATCTAAGATTGGCTCGACTCGTATAACTGACGAGCTGGCTCATTTAGCTTGTTAAACTCGTTATAGAAATGACCATATAACCTTATAAATACGATAAAAAGATTAACATGGATTTTAACATGTACATACATGGACATGTACGTGAGAGTATCATGGGAGGCTGGGCCTTGAGTGGCCGAGCCTTGTGCTGGGATGCAAGGTGTTTAGTGATTGTTTTTTACTACCCCTAGAAAACATTGATTTTTTTATCGAGCCTAACGAGTTAAAGGAGTACTTGTGAGATCGGCTCGTTTAACTCTGTCTATAAACGATCTTAAACTAAAGCTCAGCTTGACTTGTTATTGTTCGAGTTCGAGTCGATTCGAGCCTAGTCACGAGCTACTCGTTTAGCTCACGAGCTTCATGCTTTTTTTCAGCCTAGTTCTTGATTCTGCCTTTCACAGTTTCTTATATTCCCGGAGATCCGTAACTCCGATTGGATTGAAACTTTGAACACAATTTTTTCCGGATATTAGCTTTCTTGCGGCGAAATAAGGGCAACAACCACCTTACGGGGTGTCCACGAGGGTCAGGGGCGCGCCCCCCTGCCTCGTGGGCCCCTCGAGCATCGTCTCACATTGATTCCACTTCCCAAAATTCATAAATATTCCAAAAATAATGTTCGTCTGTTTTTATCCCATTTGGACTCCGTTTTTTATGATTTTCTGCGAAACAAAAAACTTGCAACAAACAGGAACTGGCACTAGGCACTGGATCAATATGTTAGTCCCAAAAATAGTATAAAAAGTTGCCAAAAGTATGTAAGAGTTGTAGAATACTGGCATGGAACAATAAAAAATGATAGATACGACGGAGACGTATCACCTATGAGAATGCCAAACTGTTGAAAGAAAAAGTTAAAAGATGGCATGACAAAAGGATACAAAAGCGCGAGTTTAATGTAGGTGATTATGTTTTGTTATACAACTCCCATTTAAGATATTTTGCAGGAAAACTCCTCTCTAAATGGGAAGGTCCTTACGTTATCGAGGAGGTCTATCGTTCCGATGCCATAAAAATCACCAACTTCGAAGGCACAAATCCGAAGGTGGTGAACGATCAAAGAATCAAACACTATATCTCAAGTAATCCCATAAATGTTGAAACCAATGTCATTCACTTTGCTTGGTGATGAGTGCATGTATTCAATCTTTATCATTTTGAGCGCTCCACCAAGATGTATGTGACATGGAAGAGTAGCCCATGAGCCTAATTCCTTGTGCATTTGCAGTCCAAAGCAAATCTTAAACTATGCACAAATTTAGGGGGAGCTCTTGCTTATCACATACTTCTCAAAGCGATGATGTTGTTAAATCTTATTATCTTTTGTCGAAGCTTTGATCTATATGTTGTCATCAATTACCAAAAAGGGGGAGATTGAAAGTGCAACTATCCCTAGGTGGTTTTGGTAATTCATAACAACATATAGCTCATTGAGCTAATGCTATTCCAAGACTATTATTTCAGGAAAGCTCAATGAATGGCATGCAATGGACGATGAAAGTGGATCCCTCAAGAATACTAATGACAAAGGATTGGCTCAAGCTCAAGACTCTTCATTTTATATTTTAGTGATCCAAGATCACATTGAGTCTATAGGAAAAGCCAATACTATCAAGGAGGGATGAGGTGTTGCTTAATGAGCCTCTTGCTTCATGTGCTTAGTAATATGCTCCAAAACCCTCAGCTACTTTCTCACATCCACAAATGACCTAAACCTAAAGCCAAAATCGGTCACACCGATTCTTTCTATCCGGTGCCACCGAGTTTGAATGTCATAGCCACTGCCACAAACCCTAGGCAAATCGATTCTACCGATAGGGATCTTGGTCTCACCGAGATGGGATTGTAATCTCTCTGTTTCCCTTCGTAACGTTTCGGTCTAACCGAAGTGAGCGATCGGTCCCACCGAGATTGCAATGTAAATTCTCTGTTTCCCTTTTGTAACATTTCGGTCTCACCGAAAATAGCAAATCGGTCCCACCGAGTTTACCTGACCAACTCTCTGGAAAGCTTATTACCAAAATCGGTCTCACCGAGTTTGTGTAATCGGTCTTACCGAGATTACGTTATGCCCTAACCCTAACCAAATCAGTCTTACCGAGTTGCATGTTAGTCCCACCGAAAATCCTAACGGTCACCAGGTTTGCTAAATCGGTATGACCGAGTCTGTTGAATCGGTCCCATCGAGTTTGGTAAATTGTGTGTAACAGTTAAATTTTGTGTGGAGGCTATATATACCCCTCCACCTCCTCTTCATTCATGGAGAGAGCCATCAGAACAAACCTACACTTCCAACTTACAATTTCTGAGAGAGAACCACCTACTCATGTGTTGAGGCCAAGATATTCCATTCCTACCATATGAATCTTGATCTCTAGCCTTCCCCAAGTTGCTTTCCACTCAAATCTTCTTTCCACCAGATCCAAATCCTATGAGAGAGAGTTGAGTGTTGGGGAGACTATCATTTGAAGCACAAGAGCAAGGAGTTCATCATCAACGCACCATTTGTTACTTATTGGAGAGTGGTGTCTCCTAGATTGGCTAGGTATCACTTGGGAGCCTTCGACAAGATTGTGGAGTTGAACCAAGGAGTTTGTAAGGGCAAGGAGATCGCCTACTTCGTGAAGATCTACCGCTAGTGAGGCAAGTCCTTCATGGGCGACGACCATGGTGGGATAGACAAGGTTGCTTCTTCGTGGACCCTTCGTGGGTGGAGCCCTCCGTGGACTCGCGCAACCGTTACCCTTCGTGGGTTGAAGTCTCCATCAACGTGGATGTACGATAGCACCACCTATCGGAACCACGCCAAAAACATCTGTGTCTCCAGTTGCGTTTGAATCCTCCAAACCCTTCCCTTTATCTTCTTGCAAGTTGCATGCTTTAATTTCCGCTGCCTATATACTCTTTGCATGCTTGCTTGAATTGCGTGATGATTGCTTGACTTGTCCTAAGATAGCTAAAATCTGCCAAACTCTAAAATTGGGAAAAGGTTAAGTTTTTAATTGGTCAAGTAGTCTAATCACCCCCCCTCAAGACATTCTTCAAGGTCCTACAAGTGGTATCAGAGCTTTGGTCTCCATTTGCTTTGATTTCCATAGCTTTTGGTTGTCATAGCCTTGGTTTCACAACCTAGGAGAGTATGGCGTCTAGCGAGGGAAATTATCACCGTAGAGGTCCTTATTTTGATGGTACTAATTTTGCTAGTTGGAAGCATAAGATGAAAATGCATATTCTCGGACATAACCTCGCCGTTTGGGCAATTATTTGCATTGGCTTGCAAGGTGAATTCTTTGATGGGAGAGAGCTGAACCGTGAAGCTAATGCGGAAGAATTGAAGATGCTGCAATACAACGCTCAAGCTTGTGATATCATCTTCAACGGATTGTGCCCCGAAGAATTCAACAAAATCAGCCATCTTGAGAATGCAAAGGAAATTTGGGATACTTTGATTGATATGCATGAAGGTACCGACTCCGTCAAGGAATCCAAGTTGGATGTGCTCCAAAGTCAGCTTGACAAGTTCAAAATGAAGGATGGTGAAGGTGTCGCTGAAATGTACTCTAGGCTTGCTCTTATCACAAATGAGATTGCCGGCTTAGGAAGTGAAGAGATGACCGACAGATTAATCATCAAGAAGATCCTAAGAGCATTGGATGGAAAGTATGATACCGTGTGCACATTGATCCAAATGATGCCAAACTACAAAGATCTCAAGCCAACAGAAGTCATTGGAAGAATTGTTGCTCATGTGATGTCACTTAAGGATAAGGAGGAACTTCACAACAAGTCAAGTGGTGCTTACAAAGCCTCAAGTGAAGCCCCCACATCATCAAGTGAGAAACAAACCTTCAATAAAGAATTGAGCTTAACGGTGAAGAACTTCAACAAATTCTACAAGAATAGAAGCAAAGAAAGAAGCTCCAAGTCAAGCTCTTACAATGACAAGAGATCTTCTAGTCGAGAGCGAAATTGCTACAATTGTGGGAGACCCAGACACTATTCCAATGAGTGTACGGCACCCTACAAAAGAAGAGAAGATTCTCCAAGAAGAAGAAGCAAAAGAGAAGAATCACCACCAAGAGAGAGAAGGAGTAGAGATGATCGTTATGAACGAAGACCCTCACGGAGAAGCAAGGATTCGGAAAGGAAGGACAAGTCATCAAGTAGCTACACAAAACGAAGACATCAAGCTCATGTTGGTGAATGGGTATCCGGCTCCGACTCCGACAATCACTCCGAGAGAAGCTATCACTCCGACTCCGAATATACTCAAGATGAAGGTGTTGTCGGTCTAGCACTTGTGTCGACCAACTCCTACGACATATTTGATTCACCAAATGAAGGAATTGGAAGATGCTTCATGGCCAAAGGTCCAAAGGTAACACATCCTGAGTATGTTGATTTCAATAGTGATGAAGATGACTTGCTTGTGGATGATGATTTACTTGTTGACAACTCTAGTGATGAATACTATGATTAAAAGTCAATTAATCATGCTAATCAAGATAAAACGAATGACAATGATAAGGAGAAGATTGAGCTTCTAACTAAAGAACTAAACACTCTTAAGTTAGCTCATGAAACTATCTTCGAAGATCATCGAGAACTTTTAAGGGCTCATGAGAAGTTACGCTTTGAAAAGCTCAATCTTGAGCAAGAGCATGAGTTCTTAAAGGCAATCAATGATGATCTCTGAAAGAAAAGTTCTTATTACATTGCCAAGCGTTTACTCTTATCTACTTACATGCCTCAAGTCAAGTCTAGTGACAAGTACAAGAAAGATACTTCCTCTAGTAGTAACAATAATAATGTCAAATCCAATATTGTTGCTTCTAGTAGTTCTCTTGATTCCACTAATGATTCTCTTAGCCAAGTTACACTTGAGCAAGAAAATAGCTTATTGAAGGGAATTATAGAGAAAGGTGTTTACAAGAGCCTTGCCGGGAGTAAGCAATTCGAGGAAATTGTATGGAAGCAAGGAAGGCACCGGAAGAATCAAGGTGTTGGTTTTGAACGAAAGTTCAATGCCAATGGAGTTGAGTGGGAAGAAGATCAATACCCCAAGACGAAGTTTGTTCCTCAACAAGAGAAGTATGATCCTACTTCCTTCAAGGGAACACAAGCATAAGATGGTCCTCCACCACAAGACCACAAGAACAAAGGCAAGGACAAGCTTCAAGAAGAGATTGATGCATTTGAAGAAGCACCTAAGGCCTCGTTCAAGTGGGTTCCCAAGACTACATCAAGTTCTACTTCATCAAGTACAACTACAACTCCAAGGATTCCCATCAAGATGATGTGGATCCCGAAGAAGAAGAACTAGAAAGTTCTTAAGGGTGACTCCGCCAACATTCTTCACTCATATCATTATGGCAAGGACAAGTGCAATCAACTTCCACATCTTGCACTAGTTCAAGGAGTCACAAAGCCTCATGTTGGTAAGGCAAGGGACAAGGTAACCTAATGATTTCATGGACATCATCTTGTGTGTGCTTCACTCTATGTCTATGGATATTCTTGTTTGTTCCTTGTGGGACTAACCCATGTAGGCAAGTTGAAAGTGCAACTCGCTCCAAAGGATTGCTCCAAATGATCTACATCAACATTGAGCATCCACATCTTCAACACCTACATGAAGTCGTCATCGACAAAACCCAAGGTTAGTTCATCCCTCTAAAAGGGGATCTCACATCTAGGGGGAGCTTAACTCTAAGAATTGAGTCAAAGCAACTCTAATGGTGTGAACACATCAATGCATTATGTAAAAGTGGTAACCCCACTTGAGCTTAAACGATGAGTATGACCTATGATCAAATGTTTTCATTTGACTCCTAAGTCAATATACTCATATACAGATGACCTAGTCATCGCCAATTGTTTGATAGATGCTAGAATTGGTTGTGCATGTTTTGCCACATATTTCATTTGCCATCTTATTGTGTGAGCATGTTGGTGCATAGTTTTCTCATTCAAGTACATCCACTTGTTGTTTTGATTGATTGGCTTCTTTTTCTTTTTGCCAAGTGGATGGACAAGAATGCCTAAGAACCTTCTCTAGTTATCTATGCTTTTCTCGTCTCAAAATCTATTCATGCTACATCACAAAATTTGATCAAGTCAGATTCGAACCACTCTGTGTGAGGAGCACTCGGAGTCCCCGATTCGTCATAGACTTAAACTTCCAAAACTTCTTTGTGATTCTTGGTCTAACCGATTCCTCCATTTCAGTCCTACCGAGATCACTAAGTCGATCTAGGATTTCAATCTCGGTGCAACCGATTTGAACTT
Source organism: Triticum aestivum (assembly GCF_018294505.1). Classification (NCBI taxonomy): domain Eukaryota; kingdom Viridiplantae; phylum Streptophyta; class Magnoliopsida; order Poales; family Poaceae; genus Triticum; species Triticum aestivum. The sequence goes on from NC_057801.1 coordinate 142,043,531, forward strand.
TTCGGTCACACCGAGTTGCTGTAACTGTACACAGTTATGCATCTCGGTGCCACCGAGTTGTTCCACTCGGTCACACCGACAGGGTCGGGCTATATATAGTCACGGGCAAAAATTTAGAAATTTCTCTGAACCCCTTCGCCCGCGCAATAGCTCGCTCTACCATCAGGGTCTCCGGACCGTCTCCTCGTCGCCAGCCGCCTCCTGTCGCTGGTCTCCGCCGCCGTCAACGGATTTCAACCCCGCCGTTGCCATCGTAGCGAGTTCATCGCCAAGCTAGGGTATGGACTCGATCACTGTGCTATCCTCGTCCGATTCCTAGCACATTGTGTTCTTATTGATTCTTGCCACGATTGAAACACTCCTATCTAGTCAATGCAATCCGTAGATTAGATGAGATTTGAAAATTTAGGGTTAGGTTTCCGCCGAAACCATCTCGGACCCACCGAGTTGAAAAACTCGGTCCCACCGATTTGGCTAACGCCATTGCACTAGTAACTCTCGGTCTGACCTAGAATTACTAATCAGTGAGACCGATTTTAGGACTTTGTGAAACCCTAGCAGTCTCGGTGCCGCCGAACTGTGACTCGGTCCAACCGAGTTCATCAGTTTAGGTTCCAAAACTGCTTCGGTATCACCGAGTTTGAAAATCGGTTGATCCGAAATGCTTTCTGTGGAAAACTAAAACTGAATTTTTGAATCATTCTTTTGCAAAAATCTCTGCATTTTGTGATGCTCATCCACTCTATCTCATCTATAACTCTTCACAGGGTCAGCAGTCAGTGTCTGCAGCATGTCAGACCAAAGTGACAGCCAGAACAAGTCAGAAGAGCAGATTCACATGAGTGAGGGCACTAGTCCCTCCAGTTCTTCAGATGATGGCAGCAGAAGCACCCCAAGCAACCTGCCTAAAGCTGCCACCAGACAAAGGAAGAAGAGAACCTCAGATTCTGAGGATGAGGATTATAGAGCAGAAGAGGATGAGGCCACCTCCAAGAAGGTAGTGCTCAAAAAGGAGTATGGCTCAGCACATAGCACAAAGCCTGGACTGAATAAGAAGGTTCCTGCCAAGAGGACACCTATGCCCAAGGTCAGAAGGTCCACTCAAGTGCCAGAAAAATCTAAACCCATAGAGGCACCTGCAAAGAGAGTCACAACTTCCAAACCCAAGAAAGTTCCCACTGGAGAAACTATGAAGTTTACCATTGAATCAGAAGATGAAGCTGATACTCAGGATAAGAAGAAGAAGAGAGCCAGAACCACTACTGCCCAGGTTCTTGGAAAGCCCTCAATGAGGAGAGACTCTGAAGAGGAAGAAGAGGTTGCTGCACCAGCACCCAAGGCACAAAAGCTTATGGGTGATGCTATTAGATCAGGGCTGCAACATCAAAGCCCAAGGAAGCACCCAAAGCTGCCCCCAAGGCCAAGCTTGCACCAAAGAGGAATACCAGGAGTATTCCAGCTGCTGAGAAAAACAAGGCCCCAGTTCCTGACATTACTGATGATGAAGATGAAGAAGGACAAGTTCTGAGGAAGCTCAAGCCCAAGATACCAGACCACAATGATTCCCATCCTGTGGCTGAGGACATGAACATCAGAAGAGACTCAGGTTGAGGCTATGGAGGTTGACAGATCCATATGCCACAAGGAGAAGGACTGCTGTTGATTACAGGTTCCATACAAACGAACAGCAGGACTTCTATGAGACAATCTTGTTGGACAAGAAGCCCATAGTGTGTGATATGAGGTGGGTCGACTGGACCTACATGAAAGATAATGAAGAGCACTATCCTGGAGTGCAAGACAGCTTTGTTGCTTGTGGAGTTGCAGATTATGTTGGGCAAAAGCTCACCAAATGGAATGATGAACTCATTATGCAATTCTACTCCACAGCACACTTCTATCCAGATGGAAGGATACTTTGGATGTCTGAAGGTACAAGGTACCAGTCAACTATTGAGGAGTGGGCAAATCTGATCAATGCCCCAAAGGAGAGTGAAGATGACTTGGATGTCTATGCCAAGAAGAAGATGGACCACAATTCCATGGCACACATGTACAAGGAGATCCCAGACAAAGCCATTGAGACACATAAGTTTGGGTCAGTCCACTTTCTTCTGTCAGGGCTGCCCACAATCAACTGCATCCTAAGGCACACTCTGTTGCCTAAGTCTGGTGACCACAACATGATTAGAGGGCATGCAATCAACATGTTGCATTTGTTTGATGTGCCATAGAAATTCAAGGTCATGAGCCTTATGGTTGAGACCATTAAGAGGACTGTAGCAGACCAAAAGAGGAGTTGTGGATATGCCCCTCAGGTTCAGGAGTTGATTAACTCAAAGATGGGCACATGCAAATATCTATTGGATAAGGAACATTTTTCTCTCTATCCAGACTTTGAGGACAATTAGGTTGTCATGAATGAGAACGAACCATCGTCAGTACAAGCTCAAGAGAAGAAGGAGAAGGCAAGGAAGGAGAAGGCTGCCAAGATGCCAACTCAAGAGGAGGCATCTGAGTATTTCTTGAAGAACAAGCAGGAGCAGCTTGGTTACTTGATAGCATCATCTCTGAGGATTGAGAAGGGATTGGCCACCCTCACTCAAAATCAGGAGAGCTTGGAAAGAATCATGAAACTAAAATTCCATGATCTAGATGTCAAAGTAACTGAGATCCAGTCAGTTGTGGAGCAGCTTGTGACGCCCGGATAATCATGCTACAATAGTCTCACGTTAATGGTGGCATGTCACCTCGGTCACTGTAGTTAATCTCGAGTTGGTTCGAAAACGTTTCAAATTCAAATTCAAATTAATGTCAAACGACAAGGTTTTCAAAATATTAAAGTAAAATGTTCGGGGTGTGCAGTTAAATGCCTGGGTAATTATAATAAAGCAAACACATTTTTATAAAATGCCTAGATAATTTAAAATGATTTAAAACAGAAAAGAAGACAAATAAAAGGAAAAGAAACTACAAAACAGAAAACAAACAGAAAAGATGATGAGAGAAAGCCCCCCGGGGCACCGGCCCAACTGGGCAAAGGCCTAGCCGGCCCACTTCCTCTCCTTAACCCCCCCCCCCCCCCCCGAAACCCTAGCCGTCTACCTAGTCGCCCCACTCACCCACTCTTCCCCCCCACTCCCTTGATTGGATCTGGATCGGGGCAAACCCCCGATCCCATCGCCCATCGCCGCGACGACCTTGGCGCCCCGCGCCAGGACGCCGCCGCCCGGAGCCCGCGCCATCTTGCCGGCCTGCCTCCTCTACCTCACCGGCGCCCTTCCCCACCGGCCTGCACCCGCTCCGCCGACGCCGTCCCCGTCACCCCCCTCGACCACCACTGCCTAGACCCTACGACTCCGGTGAGGCCACGGCCTCTGAGCCCCTCCTCTCTCTCCCTCGCCCCGTGCTCCGGCCTCCCCGCCCCTAGCTCGTTCGCCATTGTCACCGACGCTCGTTGTCACGTTCCCGCCCTTGGCCGCGTCCCTTGCCGCGCCGAGACGTGCAGCCCCGCATCCCGGGGGCCTTCCCTAGCCTGCTGGCTCTAGCCACCGCCCTCCCCTTTGCTGCTGCGGCCGCTCGTGCCCACACGGGCCGCGTTGCAGTCCCGTCGCGCCAAAGCGGCGCCTGCACCCCGCGCGGCGCCTCGCGAGCCCTCGTCGGCCACGAGCCCGCTCACCCCAGCCGCTCCCCGCCGACTTGCTGCTGCCCCGCGGCGCCACCCGGGCCCGGCGCCCCTGGGGCTCCATTCACTCGCCCCCTCTGCTCAGGACCGCCTGCGGCCACCCCGTTGGCCACCGCGACCATCTGCACCCGCCTCCGAGGCGCTGGCCCCCGCTCCACTCCCTCCCTTCGCCGCTGCCATACGCAGTCGCCGGTCGTCGGCCACGCCGGCCACGCCCGCTCAGTCCCGCTCCGGCCGCGGCCTTACCTTGCCCCCCCCGGTTGGGCTCGGCCTCAGCACGGGCGACGCCAGCCACCCGCACGCCCCTGCCCGCTAACCCGCTAGGGCCCTCTGTGTCTATGACGAATGGGGCCCACGCCCCTTAGAACGTTTTTTAAAAGAGTAAAATAATAATAATTAATAATAAGAAGAAATATAAATGTTAATTAATTAATTAATTAAGTTAATTAATACTGTTTAGATTAACCTAATCACTAGTTAAAACTAATTAATTCTGTTTAGTTAGTCAATGACAGCGGGGACCCACACGTCAGTTGACCAGTCAATGCCTCTGTTGACTGCTGATGTCATGCTGACGTCAGCGTGCAATATTCTGGATAATGTTAGAATTAAATAATTAAATAAATTCTAAAAAGGAATTAAATCTTTAAAAATTAATATAAAATAATCCGTAACCCGGATGAAAATACTTTGTACATGAAAGTTGCTCAAAACGACGAGATGAATCCGGATACGCAACCCGTTTGTCCACCCCACATCCCTAGCATAGCGAACACGCAACTTTCCCCCTCCGGTTCATCTGTCTGAAAACGTGAAACACCGGGGATACTTCCCCGGATGTTCCCCCCTTCACCGGTATCACCTCCTACTGCGTTAGGTCACCTCTAGCATCACGTATTACCATGCTACGCTTTGTGATACTTTGATTGCTCAGTTATTTATTGTGTTCCCCCTCTGTTACTTCTTTCTGGTAAACCCCGAGACTGCCGACGACCCCCCAGTTCGACTACGGAGTGGACGACCCCTCCTTGCCAGAGCAACCAGGCAAGCCCCCCCTTTGATCACCAGATATCGCCTATTCTACCCTCTACTGCTTGCATTAGAGTAGTGTAGCATGTTACTGTTTCAATTAATCCTATTCTGTTGCATAGCCTGTCATTGTTGCTACATCTACTGATACCTTACCTGCAATGCCAAATGCTTAGTATAGGATGCTAGTTTACCATTAGTGGCCCTCCATTCTTGTCAGTCTCCCATGCTATACCATCGGGCTGTGATCACTCGGGAGGTGATCACGGGTATATACTATACATACATACATACATACATACATACATACATACTATACAGATGGTGACAAAAGTCGGGTCAGCTCGTTGAGTACCCGCAAGTGATTCCGATGTGGGGGCTGGAAGGACAGGTGGCTCCATCCCGGTAGAGGTGGGCCTAGGTTCCCGACGGCCCCCGACTGTTACTTTGTGGCGGAGCGACAGGGCAGGTTGAGACCACCTAGGAGACAGGTGGGCCTGGCCCTGTTCGGCGTTCGCGGATACTTAACACGCTTAACGAGATCTTGGTATTTGATCTGAGTATGGCTACTGGCCTATACACTAACCAACTATGCGGGAACAGTTATGGGCACTCGGCGTCGTGGTATCAGCCGAAGCCTTCGTGATGTTAGCAACTGAGCGGCGCGCGCCGGATTGGAATGTAAGCCTGCTCTTGTATTAAGGGGGCTAGTTCTGCTTTCGGCCGCGTACGCAACGTGCAGGTGTGCAATGGGCGATGGGCCCAGACCCCTGCGCGCATAGGATTTAGACCGGCGTGCTAACCTCTCTGTTGTGCCTAGGTGGGGCTGCGACGTGTTGATCTTCCGAGGCCGGGCATGACCCAGGAAAGTGTGTCCGGCCAAATGGGATCGAGCGTGTTGGGAAATGTGGTGCACCCCTGCAGGGAAGTTAATCTATTCGAATAGCCGTGATCTTCGGTAACAGGACGACTTGGAGTTGTACCTTGACCTTATGACAACTAGAACCGGATACTTAATAAAACACACCCTTCCAAGTGCCAGATACAACCCGGTGATCGCTCTCTAACAGGGCGACGAGGAGAGGATTGCCGGGTAGGATTATGCTATGCGATGCTACTCGGAGGACTTCAGTCTACTCTCTTCTACATGCTGCAAGACGGAGGCTGCCAGAAGCGTAGTCTTCAATAGGACTAGCTATCCCCCTCTTATTCTGGCATTCTGCAGTTCAGTCCATCGATATTGCCACTTTACACATATACCCATGCATATGTAGTGTAGATCCTTGCTTGCGAGTACTTTTGATGAGTACTCATGGTTGCTTCTCTCCCTCTTTTCCCCCTTTCTATTCTACCCGGTTGTCGCTACCAGATGCTGGAGCCCAGGAGCCAGACGTCACCGTCGACGATGACTCCTACTACACAGGAGGTGCCTACTACTACGTGCAGGCCGCTGACAACGACCATGGAGTAGTTTAGGAGGATCCCAGCCAGGAGGCCCTGCGCCTCTTTCGATCTGTATCCCAGTTTGTGCTAGCCTTCTTAAGGCAAACTTGTTTAACTTATGTATGTACTCAGATATTGTTGCTTCCACTGACTCGTCTATGATCGAGCACTTGTATTCGAGCCCTCGAGGCCCCTGGCTTGTATTATGATGCTTGTAAGACTTATTTATGCATTAGAGTTGTGTTGTGATATCTTCCCGTGGGTCCCTGATCTTGATCGTACACATTTGCATGCATGATTAGTGTACGATTGAATCGGGGGCGTCACACAGCTACAGGATGACATGCAGGAGAGGCAGGGCAAGACTACCACTAATGTATTTGCCAGAGTGCCTAGAGCTCAGAGGTCAGCTACAGTGCCTGTGACAGACACCAGAGCCACATCATCTGCACCAGCTATAGCTCCTACAGCTCCAGTGCAACCAGCTCCAGCATCAACTCCAGCTCCATCTACTTCAACTGAAGCCTTTGTCCTTGGAGTTATCCGGAAACCACCACCTGAAGATCAAGCCTGAGAGTCGATCTAGCACTATGCATTTTCTATGAACTTTTTGGTAACTTGTTGCCAAAGGGGGAGAAAAATGTATAGATCATAGGCTTCGAGAGAGAGAGTGTGTTGTTTTTTCTCTCTTGCTTTGATTTGGTGGTTAAACTTATTTGCTTTTGATTGCTTGAGATACTATGCTGTGAGACATTGATGATCATGTGTTTGATCATAAGCTACACTTATGCATGTTTGATGATATTATCTTATCTATCCTATGTGATCATTCACTTTGCTTGGTGATGAGTGCATGTATTCAATCTTTATCATTTTGAGCGCTCCACCAAGATGTATGTGACATGGAAGAGTAGCCCATGAGCCTAATTCCTTGTGCATTTGCAGTCCAAAGCAAATCTTAAACTATGCACAAATTTAGGGGGAGCTCTTGCTTATCACATACTTCTCAAAGCGATGATGTTGTTAGATCTTATTATCTTTTGTCGAAGCTTTGATCTATATGTTGTCATCAATTACCAAAAAGGGGGAGATTGAAAGTGCAACTATCCCTAGGTGGTTTTGGTAATTCATAACAACATATAGCTCATTGAGCTAATGCTATTCCAAGACTATTATTTCAGGAAAGCTCAATGAATGGCATGGCATGGATGATGAAAGTGGATCCCTCAAGAATACTAATGACAAAGGATTGGCTCAAGCTCAAAAGCTCAAGACTCTTCATTTTATATTTTAGTGATCCAAGATCACATTGAGTCTATAGGAAAAGCCAATACTATCAAGGAGGGATGAGGTGTTGCTTAATGAGCCTCTTGCTTCATGTGCTTAGTAATATGCTCCAAAACCCTCATCTACTTTCTCACATCCACAAATGACCTAAACCTAAAGCCAAAATCGGTCACACCGATTCTTTCTATCCGGCGCCACCGAGTTTGAATGTCATAGCCACTGCCACAAACCCTAGGCAAATCGGTTCTACCGATAGGGATCTCGGTCTCACTGAGATGGGATTGTAATCTCTCTGTTTCGCTTCGTAACATTTCGGTCTAACCGAAGTGAGCGATCGGTCCCACCGAGATTGCAATGTAAATTCTCTGTTTCCCTTTTGTAACATTTCGGTCTCACCGAAAAGAGCAAATCGGTCCCACCAAGTTTACCTGACCAACTCTCTGGAAAGCTTATTACCAAAATCGGTCTCACCGAGTTTGTGTAATCGGTCTTACCGAGATTACATTATGCCCTAAACCTAACCAAATCGGTCTTACTGAGTTGCATGTCAGTCCCACCGAAAATCCTACGGTCACCAGGTTTGCTAAATCGGTCTGACCGAGTCTGTTGAATCGGTCCCACTGAGTTTGGTAAATTGTGTGTAACGGTTAGATTTTGTGTGGAGGCTATATATACCCCTCCACCTCCTCTTCATTCGTGGAGAGAGCCATCAGAACAAACCTACACTTCCAACTTACCATTTCTGAGAGAGAACCACCTACTCATGTGTTGAGGCCAAGATATTCCATTCCTACCATATGAATCTTGATCTCTAGCCTTCCCCAAGTTGCTTTCCACTCAAATCTTCTTTCCACCAGATCCAAATCCTATGAGAGAGAGTTGAGTGTTGGGGAGACTATCATTTGAAGCACAAGAGCAAGGAGTTCATCATCAACGCACCATTTGTTACTTCTTGGAGAGTGGTGTCTCCTAGATTGGCTAGGTGTCACTTGGGAGCCTCCGACAAGATTGTGGAGTTGAACCAAGGAGTTTGTAAGGGCAAGGAGATCGCCTACTTCGTGAAGATCTACCGCTAGTGAGGCAAGTCCTTCGTGGGCGACGGCCATGGTGGGATAGACAAGGTTGCTTCTTTGTGGACCCTTCGTGGGTGGAGCCCTCCATGAACTCACGCAACCTTTACCCTTCATGGGTTGAAGTCTCCATCAACGTGGATGTACGATAGCACCACCTATCGGAACCACGCCAAAAACATCCGTGTCTCCAATTGCGTTTGAATCCTCCAAACCCTTCCCTTTACCTTCTTGCAAGTTGCATCTTTAATTTCCGCTGCCTATATACTCTTTGCATGCTTGCTTGAATTGCGTGATGATTGCTTGACTTGTCCTAAGATAGCTAAAATCTGCCAAACTCTAAAATTGGGAAAAGGTTAAGTTTTTAATTGGTCAAGTAGTCTAATCACCCCCCCCCCCTCTAGACATACTTCAAGGTCCTACACAAGTGCCAGAGGATGGTGGAACGCGGACTCAACGCTAACCACATGATGATCGCGGAGTTCACCAACAACCACAAGCTGGATGCCAAAAACATTGGGGAGAACATCTTCAAGCTTCACGAGAAAATCGAGCACCTCCAAGCCCAGATCTATGGCATGCAAAACCAAAACTGTGAGTATGAATATAGATTCAAGAGGATGAGTTTGGCTGCAGATTTGAGGATCCCGGAGACTTGATCATCTTTCTATGATGGTGATCCTATGCCTTCGAAAATGGATGACAAACCTACATCATCAACAACTCCATCATCGCCATCCCCAACAAAAGAAACTTGAGTTCATGGTATGGGCACTCCCCTTGGCAACTGCCAAGCTTGGGGGAGGTGCCTCGGTATCGTATCACCATCACACTCCTATCTTTATTGTTTTTCTTAGTTCGATCCTTTTGGTTATATCTTGATCTAGTAGAATAAAAGTTTTAGTATGATCTAGCTTTGAGTTTTTGTGTTGATCCTTATCTATGTAATCGAGTCTGTGAGCTATATATAATAAAGATTAGTATTGAGTCGAGGGTTTGGTTATCTTGCTATGATCTTGAGGGAAAAAAAGAAAAAAAAGAATAAAAAGAAATAAGGAGATCATATTGGTCTTATGGAGAGTAATGACTTCACATATAAAGAGTATGAGGAATAAAAGTTGTTGAGAGTTGACAAACATAGTTTTGGTCAATTAATAGGAAGTAATAAAGAAAGAGGGGTTTTCACATATAAATATACTATCTTGGACATCTTTTATGATTGTGATCACTCACTAAAATATGACATGTTAAAAAGTTTTTGTTGGACAAGGAAGACAACATACTGGGTTATGTTTTCTTATATCCGAAATAAATTATATTGTCATGGATCATCCAACATGTTGAGCTTGCCTTTCCCCCTCATGCTAGCCAAATTCTTTGCACCAAGTAGAGATACTACTTGTGCTACCAAATATCCTTAAACCCAGTTTTGCCATGAGAGTCCACCATATCTACCTATGGATTGAGTAAGATCCTTCAAGTAAGTTGTCATTGTTGCAAGCAATAAAAATTGCTCTATAAATATGTATGATCTATTAGTGTGGAGAAAATAAGCTTTCTACGAGCTTGTGATATGGAAGAAATAAAAGCGACGGACTGTATAATAAAGGTCCCTATCATAAGTGGCAATATAAAGTGACGTTCTTTTGCATTAAGATTTTGTGCATCCAACCATAAAAGCACATGACAACCTCTGCTTCCCTCTGCGAAGGGCCTATCTTTTATTTTTGTCTTATATCTTATACAAGAGTCATGGTGATCTTCACCTTTCCTTTTTACACTTTATCCTTTGGCAAGCACTATGTGTTGGAAAGATCCTGATATATATATATATATATATATATATATATATATATATCCAATTGGATTTGGGTTTTCATAAAGCATTATTGTTGATGTTACCCTTGAGGTAAAATGTTGGGAGGCAAAACTATAAGCCCCTATCTTTCTCTATGTCCGATTAAAACTTCATACCCATAAGTATTGCGTGAGTGTTGGCAATTGTGAAAGACTAAATGATAGTTGAGTATGTGGACTTGCTGAAAAGCTTTATATTGACTCTTTCCGATGTTATGATAAATTGCAATTGCTTCAATGACTGAGATCATAGTTTGTTAGTTTCCAATGAAGTTTCTGATTCATACTTTACATTGTGAATAGATTGTTACTTCAGCATAAGAAATCATATGACAATATATATATGTTGTTATTCTAATAATGATCATGATGCCCTCATGTCCGTATTTTATTTTATCGACACCTCTATCTCTAAACATGTGGACATATTTTTCGATATCGGCTTCCGCTTGAGGACAAGTGAGGTCTAATCTTGGGAGAGTTGATATGTCCATTTTGCATCATGCTTTTATATCGATATTTATTGCATTATGGGTTGTGCCAACACATTATGTCACAATACTTATGCCTTTTCTCTTTTATTTTACAAGGTTTACATGAAGAAGGAGAATGCCGACAGCTGGAATTCTGGGTTGGCAAAGGAGCAAATATTAGAGACCTATTATGCACAACTCCAAAAGTCCTAAAACTTCACGGAGGCACTTTTTGGAATTAATAAAAAATATTGGCAAAAGAATCAACCGAAGGGGCACCCTAGCCACGAGGGTGGGGGGCGCGCCCTACCCCCTGGGCGCGCCCCCCTGCCTCGTGGGCCACCTGGAAGCCCCCCGATGCCCATCTTCTGGTATAAGGTGTCTTTTACCCTGGAAAAAATCAGAGGAAGCTTTCGGGATGAAGCGCCGCCGTCTCGAGGCGGAACCTTGGCGGAAGCAATCTAGGGCTCCGACGGAGCTGTTCTGCAGGGGAAACATCCCTCCGGGAGGGGGAAATCGTCACCATCGTCATCACCATCGATCCTCTCATCGGGAGGGGGTCAACCTCCATCAAAATCTTCACCAGCACCATCTCCTCTCAAACCCTAGTTCATCTCTTGTATCCGATCTTTGTCTCAAAACCTCATATTGGTACCTTTGGGTTGCTAGTAGTGTTGATTACTCCTTGTAGTTGATGCTAGTTGGTTTATTCGGTGGAAGATCATATGTTCATATCCTTTATGCACATTAATACCCCTCTGATTATGAACATGAATATGATTTGTGAGTAGTTATGTTTGTTCCTGAGGATATTGGAGAAGTCTTGTTATAAGTAGTCATGTGAATTTGGTATTCGTTCGATATTTTGATGAGATGTATGTGGTCTTTCCTCTAGTGGTGTTATGTGAACGTCGACTACATGACACTTCACCATTGTTTGGGCCTAGGGGAAGGCATTGGGAAGTAATAAGTAGATGATGGGTTGCTAGAGTGACAGAAGCTTAAACCCTAGTTTATACGTTGCTTCGTAAGGGGCTGATTTGGATCCATATGTTTCATGCTATGGTTAGGTTTACCTTAATTATTCTTTCGTAGTTGCGGATGCTTGCGAGAGGGGTTAATCATAAGTGGGATGCTTGTCCAAGGAAGGGCAATACCCAAGCACCGGTCCACCCACATATCAAATTATCAAAGTAACGAACGTGAATCATATGAGCATGATGAAAACTAGCTTGACGATAATTCCCATGTGTCCTCGGGAGCGTTTTCCTTTATATAAGAGTTTGTCCAGGCTTGTCCTTTGCTAAAAAAAGGATTGGGCCACCTTGCTGCACCTTGTTTACTTTTGTTACTTGTTACCTGTTACGAATTACCTCATCACAAAACTATCTGTTACCGATAATTTCAGTGCTTGCAGAGAATACCTTACTGAAAACTGCTTATCATTTCCTTCTGCTCCTCGTTGGGTTCGACACTCTTACTTATCCAAAGGACTATAATAGACCCCATATACTTGTGGGTCATCAGGCGGTTACAGCCCCACGCTGGCCATAGCAGCCTGTCGCAGTCCGCGCTCTCCCCAGTCAGGCGATGGAGCGACCAATGGTGCCCTACACCTTCATCCTTTGCTCCACCCGAGCGGCGCTATGTGCTCGTTCTCGCACCGCCGAGCTCGTGGCCACGACAAATGCTAAAACTCAATTAAACAAAACACAAAATCCTATTTTTATGCCATAAGGTTTTTTCAAGAAGGACAAAGCACAAAGAGAGAATTAGACAACCCAAGGAGGGGGTTCGAATCCAACCATTAGTTGACCTCCTCTCAAAATATGAATCTCAAAACTACACGTAGTCTTTTATTCCCAAAACATGAGTCTGGCACAAATATGATGCGGCCCAGAATTTATAGATGGCTATGGACGAAGTTATAGTGTCATCTTGTATGTCTCTTCTGTGTCGTCATGTGTCATACAATGACTTTAAAGTCATATAATCTCCACTTGCAACTTCGACTTTGCTCCTCTTCTGCTTGTTGCCACCTACATGCTTAATCACACTCTAGTGCGTGCCCCAATTATCCGATACGCCGTTGTCGAGTAAGACAAATATATTCGACCTTGACAACTTCTCACAAGTACTTGGAGATTTTCTAGAAAAGAAAGTAGCCAATATTTTGAGTTGATGTGGGCGAGCTCAATGCAGGGTCCTTAGGTTTCTGGAATTTGAGATGGCGTGGTCACTAGGGCTCGGTTGTAACTTTAGTAGGATGTCCCCATCACATCCTGAGCTAAGAGGGGAAGCATAACTGGGGGGAGGACTTTTTTCAAGGGACACCTGTTTTCAACATCCACGTTGCTGATGTCTTCGAGATATGAACTATTCCATATCTAGGTTGGGTGCGACATGTAATCCAGAAGAGCCCATATATGTGACATGGGAAAATGCAACATGGGCACATGCATTTCATGGACCCTCTCATCCCATCCGTCGACAAGCTTATTCCACATAAGCCTCACATTCTAAAGCAATAAGGGCTCTCCCTTTCTTGGGAATGATGGCTATATATTGTTGCCGTGTCATCTAGAGCCATCACTTATAGTTACTCATGTAGTGAGTTTGACTATTATACTAGGACTTTTTCACATGATCTCTATCTCTTTCTTCACAATTATTGTATATATTTTGGACCACGTGTAGAGGCAGACTCTTGCAGGAAAGCCCACTTCCTTTTTTTTCATGTCTCACTCTTTCACATAGGAAAATGAGCCACGTAAGTGGTCTTTAAACCTTCTACTTCCTCCGGTCCTTTTTACTCTACATATAAGTATTATACTTCCCTTAGAGAATGTAAATATGAGTTTCACCCATGCATGGCCATGGACATGGATCATGAATCAATCTAGTTGGAAGAATCATGGAAAAACAACAGAGACCTAGCTAGATTAGGAAATAGAACTACAATGCACATCACTAAATAATGCATGCGAAATTAACATAACTAATTAGCAACGGTTGAGTTTTAGGTGAAATGCTTTCTTTTGCGGAAAAAACTTACGATCTATTCATCAACTATCAAGGTAGTGCAAAGAACACCAAAAGTAAAAAATTACACCAGGTCTGTAGACCAGCTAGCGATGATTACAAACACTAGAGCAAGCCGAAGGCACGCCGCCTTCATCGCCCCTCTATCACCGAAGCCGGGCAAACCTTGTTGTAGTAAACAATTGAGAAGTCATCGTGATTAGGCGTAGAGGACCAGCGCACGAGAACAACAACCACAGTCGATGAAAGCCGACTAAAACAATTGAAAAACAAGCAAAACCAACTAAGAAACCATTGAGTTTAATGTCAACTTGCCGTGTTTGGGGTGGGCGATAAGGACGGAATGGCCCATGCTAATTTTTTTTTGTGATTTTGAAAAAAAAATACGTCTTTCAAGAATATGTTCGTGACATTTAGAAAAATGTGTATATGGTGATAAAAGATATTTATGAAATTTAACAATATATTTCATACCATTAAAAATATTCAATGTGTATTTGAAGTTTTCTTAACATGTATTTTTTTCAAAAACATGTATTTGAAAAAAATGTAAATATATATTTTAAAAATTATTTAACATGTATCAAAAAATGGTACGCATGTATAAGAAAATATACAAGATGTGTTTCAAAAAGTAGACATTTGTAAAAAAAATGAAAAATACAAATAGATAAAACAAAATAAAACTTCTGAAATGAAGAAAGAAAGACAGAAAAGTAAAGTAAAAAAGAAGAAGAACAGAAGACACCCTAACAAAAAGGTGAAAAGCGGTAAGAAAAAGACACAAAAGAAAAAAACCTCACGTCAAAGGCAACTCCTGTATGGGCCAGCCCACTAGCCTCAAGCCATGGTGAGGTTACCATCTCTCTCCTTGTAGGCGAGAAATAGCCCTGCCGTAGAATTACCCCTCTTCTAAAAAAATGCCCACAAATCCCAAACAGTGAGTGCTCCCGTGCGGGGAAGTCCTCGAAATCACTATTAAGGAGTACCCTTTGAAAAGATCACTCTCATCACCTTAGGTTGTGACAAATGACGCGCACGCAGTGCGCCACCTGTCTCAACCTGTGGACTTTCCCCCTTTTTTTTAGATTCGTTTATTTAAAACGTTTTATCTCTTAAAATGGTGTGCTCAAATATCGAACCGTTTTCACCGTTAGATTCCATGTGTCAAAATCTTCAAAACTAGATCCCATGTATACAGATTTCGACGAACTATTTTTCACAAAAAACCCGGAAGACAAAACCGAACCGTGAGCACATTTTTTTAACTTTCGAAGAGGCACGACTCTGCCTCTCGCGGAAGCAAATTCATGCCTCCGCGAGAAGTAAATCCGTGCGTCTCGCAAAAGGAAAGAAACATGTTTTTTAGAGGCACAGTTGTGCTTCTCGCAGAAGTAAATCCGTGCCTCCACGAGAAGTAAATCCGTTTCTCTCATGGAATAGAAGACAATAAAACACATTTTTCCTTTTCTGAGAGGCATGGCCGTGCCTCTCGCAGAAGCAAATCCATGACTCTCATGGAAGAAGGAAAAACGTGTTTTTCTCTTTTGTGAGAGGCATGATTGTGCCTCTTGTGGAGGTAAATCCATACCTCTACGAGAACTAAATTTGTGCCTTTTGGGGAAGGAAAAAAAGATAACGCATCTTTTTCCGAGAGGCACGACTGTGCCTCTCGCGGAAGCAAATCCATGCCTCCACGAGAAGTAAACCCATACCTCTCACGGAAGAAACAAAGAAAATGTGTTTTTCTTTTCTTTTCCAGGAGGCATGGTTGTGCCTCTCGTGGAAGCAAATTCATGTCTCCATGAGAAGTAAATCCGTACCTCTCGTGAAAGTGAGAAAATACAGTATTTTTCTTTTGAGAGAGGCACGGTCATGCCTCTCGCATAAGCAAATCTGCGCCTCTCGTACAAAAAACCTTTTTTGCGCAATTTTTTTCCAATTTTTAAATCCAAAACCTAAGAAAACCTGGGTGGAAACTGAAAAGCCAAAAAAGTCATCTAAAAGCCGATAAAACATACAGAAAAATAAAAAAAACTGAAGAGAGAGTCCAGAGCGCGACACGTGACGGTGGCTGAGAGCACACCAAGTGGCGCACTCCAAGCCCACCCAAAATGACCCTTGCGGGGCTCCCAAAGGAGTACTCGTTCATTAGTTGCTCTCGGAGTCCTATCTGCCGCTCTCTTCAGTAGTTTGTCGGCTGCACGCACTGCAGATCTCTGACTGGCCTAGCCCATGAACATGGATAGTGTAGTTCTCCAGAAAAACTAGCGGTCCCAAGACATACTATAACACAATTATTTTAAGACATGAATGTCTTATTAAACATGAACAATTTTTGAATTTTTATTTTTTAAAAAAATCAAGATTTTCAAAAAACATTTTTTTTGGAAATCATGAATAATTATTGGAAATGCAAACATTTTCTAAAATTCAAAAAAACATTCAAAAATGCTAACAATTTTGGAACTCATTTTTCTGTAAAATCAGGAACATCTTTTCAACCCCCGAACAAAATTTTGAAAAATATAATGTTTTTAAAATTTGTAAACAAATTTTCAAATGGGTTTGAAACTCCCAAAAAACATTTGAAAACAGGAACATTTTGTTTTGAAATTTCAAAATAAAATAAAAAACTTGATTTTTTTAACTCCTGAAATTTTTTTTGAAAATACAAACATTTTTTTGGAATTTGCAAACTATTTTCTAAATGGAAATTTTTTTTGGTACCCCAAATATTCTTTGAAACGTTGCATAATTGTTTAACAAAAACAGAAAAGGAGACAGAAAAAAAAGAGAGAAATAAGAAGGAAAAAGAAAAAGAAAAACCATAAGAAACCAATAAACCGGTAAAGAAATTGGTTCAAGAACCTTCTAGAAGGTTTCCAAACAGTTAGGAATAGGGCTGGAATTCGAGCCGAGTCGAGCCAGCTCGGCTCGACTCGCTAGAGCTCGTTTCGTTAACGAGCTAGCTCGACTCGACTCGTTACTATAACGAGCTCAAACCCAAGATTGGCTCGACTCGTATAACTCGCGAGCTGACTCGTTTAGCTTGTTAAGCTCGTTAAAGATATGAACATAAAACCCGCAAATATGATAAAAATGATTATGTATATATTGAACATATATATCACTAAACAATTGTAATTTCCTTGTAACGCACGAGTGTCCTAGTAGTCTAGGCCTTCAACGGCTGGGCCTTGGGTTGTGCGCCTGGGACGTGGGCTGTTTAGTGGACGATCTTTCTTTGGATTGCAAGTGGTTGATCTATTGTATCGAGCCTAACGAGTTACACGAGTACTCTTGAGATTGGCTCGTTTAACTTGGTCTATAAATGATCTTAAACTAAAGCTTGGCTGCACTTGTTATTCTTCGAGTTCGAATCGATTCGAGCCGAGTCAGGAGCTACTCGTTTAGCTCGCGAGCTTCGAGCTTTTTTTCCAGCCCTAGTTAGGAACCAGGGCTGGAACCTTCCAAAAGGTTCCCAAAAGCAGTTTTTAATGGTTGCATTACACTTTAATTAACTCAAAAATCAAAATGTTATCCGGGATAGAAATGATATTTAGCTTCTCAGTCAACCAACACATGCCTACCAAAGTTTAAAGAAGTGGGCGCTTTAGCTAAAGAATGAGCCTCAACATTAAAGTCTCGCTTCTCATGCAGAATCTCGGCCGAGACAAATTCCTGCATCCTCTTCTTCACCTCGAAAATGATTGTCTTTGCCGCTCCCAAAGTCTCTCCCCTCAGGTTGTTCATTGTACCTTGACAGTCCGTGGCCACTACAATCTTTCGGCAATGCAGATCCTTTGTCAACGCCATTGCCTCATTGCTAGCAATAGCTTCGAGACTCTCAGGTAAGCCAGCTATGCTCCCACATAATTCGATGTACTCGTTAGCTATGTAAAATGGACAGGCCTACTTCGATTACTAGCTTGATCGGCTGTATGCGATAGTCCCTAAGGAAAAGGACTACTTGACGCATAATGCGAAATCACAACTTGAGAAGTATTTTTTTAAAAGATCATTTTCACCTCTTCATGTTGCGATAAGTGGCGTGCTGTATGTGGCCCACTTGTTGCAACATGAGAGTTTTCCTTTTTTTATATATATATCCATTTATTCAAAATGTTTTATCTCTTAAACCGTTCGTCCAAATTTCGAACCGTTTTTACTGTTAAATTTCTTGTGCCAAGATCTTCAAGACTAGATCACATGTGAAAAGATTTTGATGAACTTGTTTTTTCACAAAAAAAACCCGGATGAAAATCCGTACCTCTCACGGAAGCAAAACCGTGCCTCTCGCGAAAGGAAAAAAGAAAAGGTGTTTTTCCCTTTTCCGAGAGGCACGGCCGTGCCTCTCGCGGAAAAAATACGTGTTTTTTCCGTTTTCGAGAGGCACGGCCGTGCCTCTCATTGAAGCAAAACCATGCCTCTCGCAAAAGCAAAAAAACACGTTTTTCGGATAAAAGTTTTTTTCAAAAATAAAATTTGGTCGAAAAGTTAAGAAAGACGAGTGAAAAACCGAAATGCCAGAAAACCAGAAAAAACATCTAAAAAGCCAAAAACGTGTGCAAAATAAGTAAATAAATAAAACATTATCCGAAGGAAGTGCCCAGAGCATGATATGTGGCGGCGGCTGAGAGCACGCCAAGTGACGCAGCCTCAGCCCATCCCAAATGACCCTTCGGGAAGCTCCCAAGCACTCCTCAGTTAGTTGCTCGTCGCATAATGTGTCAAATAGGAAAATCCCTCCCGAACATCCATTAGGAGTTTCCCTTCTCTTCACAATTTCTCACAATAAATTGCACTGTGGGCTTCCTATGATTTTCACTTATGGGCTTTCCATGTTTGTTAGTGTTTTAAGTGCCAAACACTTTTTTCCGAATGATACAAAACATTTTTGATAAATTAATGGGACATTTTTACATTGTATGATTATTTTATATAAAATGTCATGAAGATATTTTTGAAACTTCTGCTATTTTTTAAATGACATGAACACATTTTTATAAGGTATGAACATTTTTTCAAAAATTTGATAACAATTTTTTAAAATGCATGAATATTTTTTATATATACAGTGAATGTATTTTTTTTAAATAATACAGTATTTGAAATTGTACATATATAATTTCAAAATACAATAAAAACATAAAAAGAAGACAACTAACTAATGAACGAAGGGGTGTGCTACGGGCCAACCCAATAGTGCGTCTCTTGTGGCAAGCCGACGCTCCCCCTCACGGCAAGTGAGATATAAGGGAGCAACTAATTAATGGGTACCTCTAAGAACTCACATAAAGGTCACTTTTGTGGCCAGGGAGCGTGCCCTCGTGATATTGTTTATCAACATGTTTTTCTATTTTTAGATAGTTTTTTTCAGCCTTTTGGTTTTTGCTTGGTTTTAATTTGGTTTTGGCTGTTTTTTTTGGTAAGCAGTATTTTTTCATGAGAAGCACAACCCATGCTTCTGCAAGGAGCACAACTGTTCTGAAAGTACATCCTATGTTTTCACAAGAAGCAAAATATGTTTTCACAAGAAGCACGGTGGTTCTGGAAGCACAACCTATATTTTCATTAGAGACATAACCTATGTTTTTACGAGAAGCATAGCTGACAACCATGCTTCTCCGGAAAAGGGAAAATCATAGTCTGTGCTTCCGCGAGAAGCGCAAATGTGCTTCCCAAAAAGGAAAAATACAGTTGTGCTTCTGGGTTATAGTATTTTTTCGGTTGTGTTTTATTTGTGTTGCTGGATTTTTTTTTGTTTCAAATTTCATGTTTTTTCAATTATCTGTTTTTCGTTTATTTTTGGAAAAGTTTGTCGAAACCTATTAACATGAGCTCTAGTTTTAAAGATCTCCAGGCGAGAAATCTAAGGGTGAAAATGGTTCATGATTTAGACGCACGCTCAAGACATAAACCGTTTTAAAAAAAAACGAATCTAAAAAAACTTTAAGGTTACGGTAAGTGACGCACATGCAGTGCGTCGTCCTGGAGTGATCTTTACCGAGGACACATTTTAAATCCTGGCTCCGCCTGAGGCTCTTGTTTTTTTAGCGATGCCTGAGGGTCATTTCTCTTCATAATCTCTTACCCTGAATTTCGCCGTGTGCCTCCTTTGATTTCACTTGTGGGGTTCTAAGTCGGCAAGTTCCGTCCGTAGGTTTTTATCGTTGCTCCGGCGACACACCGCACCTGCTGCGGCGCATAGGGCGACGTTAGCGTCATCGTTCATGATCCCATTTGCAGTCCCCGGCGCGCTTCCTTTTGCTCGTGAGTTCATCACGCAGGCATCAGCCGCCGGCACAATCATCATCACTCGCCAGCCACCGGCGCCCTTTTGCTCGTGAGCTCAGGTTTTCCCGAAGTGACAGCGATGGATGGACGGCCGAGGACTGCAAAAGAGAGAATGAACCGGGACTACCGTTCTCGGGTAGGAGTAGCGCCGGTGCGGCTGGCTGGGTATCGCGGTTTTCCCGGCATGGCGGGCAACGAATCAGAGTCTTACACTGCAGATCGAGCTCATCCCGCGCAACCCAGAAGAGGAGATGGTCGTCCGGCTTGCACTCCGCCGCCCCCGGGAGGAGCCGCCCGACGACAGCGCTCGGACTCATTCCGTCGGGAATTCATTGTGTCCATCCAAATGGCGCATGGATCCGGCGCTAGGTGTGCCATCACTGCCTCACCGGAGGCGGTGCGGTGTGTCTGGCGTCCAAACACGGCGGCGGATGCGCAACCCTTTTGTTGGCGCGCCGAGGCGATGGAACAAACATGGCTGTCGTCCGACGCAAATATGGCGCAGCATGCCCGCCGTGTGATGTAGCGGGCGCGGGATGGACGTTGGCAAGGCGGAGTCACATTCTCCGGCACCCCATATAGTGCACCAGCCTGGGCACCGCAACCGCGTCGTGGTGGATGTCGTCTGCTTGTCTCAGTATGGACCCATCATTGATCTGACGTCCACTGGCACCGTCCGTATTCCGGGCTCCGATGAGGAAGAGTAGGGCATGGAAAATGGCGGCTCCTTGAGTCCCGTGAGCCAGCTCATGTCTCATGCCCTACTCTACCTTGCAGGCGACCGGACTGACACTCTGGGGAGCGCAGCTGGCCGCCGGACATGGCCACGATGGAGCCGGACGAGCTTTGGTTAGAATAGGTTTACCATTGCATGTAATAGTATGGATTTGAGACTTCTAATTTAAGATATCCGGTTGTAGAATGAATTATTTAAGGTGTGATCGATGACGTGTCCGCGGATGTTTGAGGAGTTGGATTTGTCAAGTCCGGCTGTAGATGCTCTTAGTGCAGCCGATGAGGCTTGTCTACTTTTCAGTTACAGAAAGACACAAACTACTGCAGTCTATGTTCAGCCGATGATCACTAGCCAGTGCACAAAATGGCACAAGATTCAGTAAACTCAACGTTTTGCTTGATTTCTTCTCATTCAGTAAGACACAAGGTTCAGAAATACACAAGACACAAGATTCAGTGTACATCGAGAGAAGAGAATCATCAACATTCTGAGACATGACACCCATTCAGTAAACTCGCCAGGATTACAAACAAGCAACTGTTTGGTTTCTTGTTTCATGCCGTTTTTCTTGGAAGGCTTAGCCTGGCACAAAACGGAATTAGGTCGATCGGGCTTTTCACTCGTAGACGCAGGCATGCATGCAGCCAGTTCCTCTGGGTGACCTTCGTGGGTGTGAGTTGGATTCTCGCGAGAAGAGCATCACGTTGGCGTTGGCGTCGCTGCCGTGGGAACCTTTCCCATCAGGAGAGGGATGCGACATTTCTCCTCGGAGAAGAGGAAACGAGGTTTGCGGGTCGTCAGTCCGCTGGACAGAAGCGGCGCGTCCGCTTGAGCCGCCAGAGATACGCGGGTAGCCCACTGGCGTTTCAGCGGCTTTGCGGGATGTCCCGTCCACCTTGTCGTCCCAGTGTCAGAGATACTATCGCCGGATAATCGAAACTAGTTCCTGCCCGATTCCGGGGAACATCTTACAAGCAGGACATGCGCCTGGAATGTGGACGTCGAGATGGATGTATATGCCTCACTCTGACTGACTGACTGACTGACAGACAAGATGGTCCGAGTGTGCTCGAGCCTTTATGCCTTTTGGCTTTACAACCTCTCGCTTTTTGCCACGGATGGAAAAAGCGTCGGAGATCTTGCGAACTTGATGTTTTTGTCTCGGCCTGTTCGTTGGCACCTGATGCTTCCTTGGCCTGTCCGACGGCGGTGCGTTCATCCGCGAATTTGAGCTGTGATTTTGCGACCGAATTAACGCACACAGTGAAACTGAACTTACCACTCACGTACTCTGTGAAACCTTACAAGCACAACGCATGTGACAGCAATGTGACAAAAAATATGGCGTGCTAGTAAATATGCTGTATATTTGCGTAACACTCGAAGATAGCAGTAGATAAGATGGAAAACAAGAGAGATCAGCTTAAAGTTGCATCATCCCGAAAAATGCTTCTGAAGCTGCGAAAGCACGGAGCAGTGACTTCCTTTTACCTCGGTCCTTCTGCTATTCCGCCTACCATACGTGCCACTTTACCCGCGCGCCGCGCGGTTAAATTCCATACGCAGTGGCATCTTTTTTTATTTGGAGGCAGCAGTGGCATCTCTCTTGCTGCATGCAGCAAATTAATCAACGTCATGCCGACTTTAACTAAATTTCAGTAAATCCTATTAGTGTAAAAAATGATATTACATTTTGAGACAGAGAGAGTATTTTCGGACAAGATATTTCAGCTTAATCCTGCTTTCTACTTGTAGGATACGGGCGTTAATGGTGTGTGGTTAAATCCTCTTTGGTCATCGTGCACTCTCATGCAGACATGTGCAGTATGAGTGTGGGTGTGGCCGGCACACCTGAACCATGACCAAAACGTACCGTGCATGCATGCATGAAAAACTGTGAGATTCTGTGTGCACACAAGTCATGACCCACGAGGCACACATCAAGATTGGGTGGTTCCTCTCCCCTTTTGACCACCCAACTAATCCGAGGGGTACTGTTGTACTACTAAGCATGATAAATATCTGACCCTGGCATCATGTGTATCTCATGCATGCATGCATGACTACGTACAAACTTAAACCTGAATTTCTTGTATATCAACAATTGATTAAGCTGCTTATCTGATATACTATTATAGTAGCATGCACACTTGCATTGCAGTACTACATGCGCACCGCGCAGCATACATGCACTGCATGTTCCTCCAGCAACCACCCACCCATCAGGCTAGATAGGCCAAGTACACACTAGTTGAGTCTAGACCTGCATATGCATGCATGTAGCTAGCATGCAAAGTGGGTAGCCCGAAAGCAAAAGCTGGGAGAGGATCCAAATGTGGGCATGAAGCCAATGAAAAGTACTCCCTCCCTCCGGCCCTTTTTACTCTGCATATTAAGTTTGTTCAAAGTCAATCTCATTTAACTTTGACCAAGTTTATATAAAAAATTATAGACATTCACATAACAACACCAATATCATTAGATTCATCTTGGAATATATTTTCTTATTATATTTATTAGATATTATAGATGTTAATAATTTCTAATATAAATTTGGTCAAACTTAGCAAAGTTTGACTTTCGGCAAATTCAATGTGCAGAGTAAAAAGGACCGGAGGGAGTAGTATAGATAGGAGAATGATTCCCCAATCAATCGTTTTCATCTCAGTGTACGACGTACTTCCAATCAATCATTTTTATCAGAGTGCTACTCACTTCCAATTGGCTTCATGCTCCTGGAAGTACTGGGCCCAATCCCCAATGGCTGCTTCATGCCGGCATCTTGATTCCTCCTTGATTTAACCCCTAGCATGCATGCAGGTGTGTAGCGTACCACCCAACGCCACACAGATGTTACGTGCTGCCTCCAGGCGCCAACCACCTTATTCCCTCACACTGTCACACACACTCTCTCACTCAGATTAAGTGTGTATGTGTGTAGCTGCGTACTCACCTTATATTCCCTCGCCCAAGCCTGCAACGCTCCTGCGCCTGGGGAAGAGAAAAGGAGACCGAAGCGCCCACCCAATCCCGTAGCATGCAGCAAGTAAATTACTGTGTCCGGGCATGCACAGGGGCAAATTAGTCCAAAATAGATACAACCAGGTCGCAACAAGCCTCAGGCTCCCCTATAAATACCAGTACACTATGTGTGTGCAGAGTAGAGTGGGAGCTAGAAGGATCGACCGATCGAGCTAGGTAGCGAGTACGAGGCAATGGAAGGAGTGGCCAAGTCCATCATGGCGCCAATGGAGGTGGCCGGAGCCGGGAGGGAGGAGGCCGAGGCCGCGATGGAGGTGGCGGGGAGGAGGGGCTGCATCCGGTCGACGCGGGGCCCGTGGACGGTGCGGCGGCAGGCGCGGGGCGGGGCGGTGAAGACGTCGCTTCGGCACCCGACGCCGCGGGAGCGGGAGAACAACCGGCAGCGGGAGCGGCGGCGGCGGCAGGTGGCCACCAGGATCTACGCCGGCCTGCGCGCCAACGCCGGGTACGCGCTGCCCAAGCACGCCGACCAGAACGACGTGCTCCGGGCGCTCTGCGCCGAGGCGGGCTACGTCGTCGACGACGAAGGCAACGTCACGCGCTGCCCCGAGGTATCGACAGACTTCTTGCCCCGAATATACCATGTTGGTTTTGGTTACACTCACAGCGTTCCTCAACGAGTTTTGTGTTCTGCAGCGTTCCCCGGGCGTCGGCGCAAGCGGCAGCTCCGACCATCTGCAGCCGTCCTCACACAGCGGGGCGACGGAGGCAACAGCGGGGGACATCCACCAGGCGCTGCTTGAGCCGGAGGCGGAGCCGAAGCACAAGATATCCCTCGAGCTGACCCTCTCCTTCTCCTACATGTAGCCACCTTAGATCGATCATCACCCTCTGCGTCACGAATTAGCACTTAATTAGGTTCGACAGTTGAAAGTTCTATAAAAGAATGTATGTTGTGGAATGTGGAGCCATCCGTTGTTGCAGAGCAGCCCCTGTCTGAGCGGTGCGTGTTCATCTGGTAGCACTGGGAAGAACTTGTTCTCTCGCCGGCCGTCTGTTTTGTTATCGGGCCAGCCCGTTTATGTTCGCCCATTGTGTTTTTTTTTTTTAATTTCTTGTCCACCCAGATTGTCTTTTCCCATTCCATTTCACGGGACTATTCTAGAGAGAGAGAGAGAGAGGAGCCAGAGAGCATGCGGAGCGGGACAGCGAGCTCTTCTCCGCTCCAGCTTGAGAATTTCTGCGGCTGTCGTTGCGGGATTCTGTTCCTTTTGTTGTGGTTTCCCGTCTTTGTTGTGTAGGTATTTTGCTGCTTCTCCTCGTCATAGATGTAGTGGCTCCTGTTCCCCTTGATTATGTTCCATTTGTGGCTTCAAATCTGCAGGATATTGGCGATCGATTTAGGTGCTTGAATCCCGTTGTTTTGGTTGTATTTGGTGGTTGATTTACAGCATCTCTAGCAGACCCCGCAAAATGCGAACCTGCATATGTGTTTTACAGTTCGTGGAAAAGGGTGTATGCAGGCCGGCGTGACCGAGGATAGACTCAAACCCCGCAAAACAGGCCCGTAAAAAGGCATATTCACCGAATATGCGTTTTTACGGGTCGGCTACGCGGGGTCTGCTCGGGCAGTGCCGCGCCGACCCGCAAATCAAAAACCCCGATAAGCTAAAATGAGTTCAAATTCGGACAAATGAGTTCAAATTCAAACGCTAAAACATATTCGCGCGCGAAATAAAGCATAGTTTTGATAGGACAAACGCAAAAGGACTTGCAAAAGCGACGACCACGTCCGGCATCATCTTGGTCGATCTTCACTCCGCGCCATCGAGTCCATGGAGATCATCGGAGCCACCGAATCCACCTCCGGCGCTTGTGCCAACGCCGGCAGCGAAATCATCGGCTGGTGCACTGAACGCATCGGCGACATTGGCTCCAAACCACCCACCGAATCCACCTCCCGCACTGTAACACGCACTGACCGACACAACCATTCTCCTCTTCAAGATTTCTCTTCTTGCCATATCATTGCCATTCTTTGGTGAGGTCGTCCATGTCATTGTGATTCATTGACATGATCTTGTTCTCTTCCACGAGCAACATGGATGTGGCTTTGTTCTCAGCAGCACGTACTCTTCTCTCCTCAATGGCCACTTTGCGCAGCCCCTCTTTCTTGAGCAACTCCCATTTCTCATGCTTCTCTCGCGCCTTCTTCTCGGCCAATCTTTCTTGATCTCCAACGACTTCAAAAGCATCATCTCATTTGGTTGCACCATGGCATCAATCTTCTCCCTCAAACTCACCGCTTCGTGCTCTCTCTTGATCTTCTCCCTAGTCTTCTTGTCGCCATCGGGCTTGTTCAAGTTCCTTGGGCCATCATCATCCTCATCTTCATCCATGTTTGTAAGTGAACCTCTCTTCGGTGGGGACTCTTTCTCTATCAACGCCCACTTTTCACAATTTTTGAGCAACTCCCAACAATGATCTAGTTTAAAGAATTTGCCTTCCGAAGCCTCCATGTCTTTGTACATATGTTGGGCAATTTTGTCCTACACAATTTGAACAATGCAATGTTTCATATGATGCAATCATTTTTAATGATGCAATGTGATTCGCACAACTTGAACAAAGGTAAAATGAACTCACATAGTCAGACTCCACGGTTCCACTTGGAGGTGCATTGCGTACTTGCTCCAAGCAAGCTGCCCAACGGCTGCAAATGGGCTTGATCACGTCCCAACGCCCTTGGAGAGACCGAAAGGTGCGTGGTGTCGTATTGGGATACTTTGCCATCATGCGGAAGTATTGATCTTCGATCCTTTGCTAATACCTCTTGGCGGTTTGAGAAGTACCCGTGCATGCGTCAAGAGACCGCACTCCATGCTTGATCAAGATTTGGTCTTCCAAGATCGTGTAGTTCTTTGATCTTTGGATTTTTTCACTCTTTGCTTGTGATTGCTCATACACCAACTCATCGATCTCCTCCAATTTTTCTTCACCTCCATGATCATCCACACCGCCCTCCGTTTCATTGTACTCAAATGCGGCGAATGGGGCCTCATCGATGTCAACGGTGTTGGTGTCCAAAAAGTTCACGAACTCGGCAGTTGCATTGTTCGAACCACCACTATAGCGAACGGTAAAAAGTCATGAACTAATCACGAAAGCAAAGATTATTTCCATGACCGAAGAGTAAACGGATGACCGAGTCATACCTTGCCACTACTAGGAAAATGCTTATAGATAGAAGTTTACCAGTAGCGTTTGTTTCTGACCCCACGCTACTAGTAGTTAGTACCAGCGCTGGCTAGAAAGAGCGCTACTGGTATCAGTTAGCAGCAGCGCTTGTTATCTAACCCCACGCTACTGCTAAGTGTAACACACCACAATATCTGATCAATAAATATTAGCAGCGCTTGTCGCCCAACCAGCGCTACTGATAGTTTTGGATCTATAGCGCCTGTTGATATAAACGCGCTACTGCTATTTTTTCTATCTATAACATTTTACCAGTAGCATGTTTTTTTAGCCCGCGCTATAGGTAGTGCACCACCAGCCGTAGATATTTTGCAAGCTGCCATAGCAGTAGCGCATAGGTGACCCGCGCTACTGCTATGCCCGCCAGCCACCTACCACTTTTCCCCTCCTTCCTCCCCTTTATTCTTCCTCCCTCCTTCCTTTCTCCCTCTTTCCTTGCACCTTGCTTGTTCCAATGCTCCTCCTCCACCACCCCTCCATTAGAGCCCTCCCTTCCCCTCTTCTTTGCCCTTCCACCACCCCCCTCTTCTTTGCCCCTCCACCACACCCCTCCATTAGAGCCCTCCCTCCCCCTCTTCTTTGCCCTCCACCACCCCCCTCTTCTTTGCCCTCCACCACCACCCCCTCCATTAATGCCCTCCCTCCCCTCTTCTTTGCCCTCCACCACCACCCCCTCCATTAATGCCCTCCCTCCCCCTCTTCTTTGCCCTCCACCACCACCCCCTCCATTAATGCCCTCCCTCCCCCTCTTCTTTGCCCTCCACCACTGATGACCCACAAGTATAGGGGATCTATCGTAGTCCTTTCGATAAGTAAGAGTGTCGAACCCAACGAGGAGCAGAAGGAAATGATAAGCGGTTTTCAGCAAGGTATTCTCTGCAAGTACTGAAATAAGTGGTAACAGATAGTTTTGTGATAAGATAAATGGTAACGAGCAACAAGTAACAAAAGTAAATAAAGTGCAGCAAGGTGGCCCAATCCTTTTTGTAGCAAAGGACAAGCCTGGACAAACTCTTATAATAGGAAAAGCGCTCCCGAGGACACATGGGAATATCGTCAAGCTAGTTTTCATCACGCTCATATGATTCGCGTTCGGTACTTTGATAATTTGATATGTGGGTGGACCGGTGCTTGGGTACTGCCCTTACTTGGACAAGCATCCCACTTATGATTAACCTCTATTGCAAGCATCCGCAACTACAACAAAAGTATTAAGGTAAACCTAACCATAGCATGAAACATATGGATCCAAATCAGCCCCTTACGAAGCAACGCATAAACTAGGGTTTAAGCTTCTGTCACTCTAGCAACCCATCATCTACTTATTACTTCCCAATGCCTTCCTCTAGGCCCAAATAATGGTGAAGTGTTATGTAGTCGACGTTCACATAACACCACTAGAGGTTAGACAACATACATCTTATCAAAATATCGAACGAATACCAAATTCACATGACTACTAATAGCAAGACTTCTCCCTTGTCCTCAGGAACAAACGTAACTACTCACAAAGCATATTCATGTTCATAATCAGAGGGGTAATATTGTGCATAAAGGATCTGAACATATGATCTTCCACCAAATAAACCAACTAGCATCAACTACAAGGAGTAATCAACACTACTAGCAACCTACTAGCACCAATCCCGGACTTGGAGACAAGAATTGGATACAAGAGATGAACTAGGGTTTGGAGATGAGATGGTGCTGGTGAAGATGTTGATGGAGATTGCCCTCTCCCGATGAGAGGAGCGTTGGTGATGACGATGGTGATGATTTCCCCCTCCCGGAGGGAAGTGTCCCCGGCAGAACAGCTCTGCCGGAGCCCTAGATTGGTTCCGCCAAGGTTCCGCCTCGTGGCGGCGGAGTCTCGTCCCGAAAGGTTCTCTGCTATTTTTTTCTCATCGAAAGACTTCATATGGGAGAAGATGGGCGTCGGAGAGCCACCAGGGGGCCCACGAGGTAGGGGGCGCCCAGGGGGGCGCCCCCCCACCCTCGTGAGCAGGGTGTGGGCCCCCTGGCCTTCATCTTCGGCGATGATTTTTATTTATTTATTTTAAGGTGTTCCGTGGAGTTTCAGGACTTTTGGAGTTGCACAGAATAGTCCTTCAATATTTGCTCCTTTTCCAGCCCAGAATTCCAGCTGCCGGCATTCTCCCTCTTCATGTAAACCTTGTAAAATAAGAGAGAATAGCCATAAGTAATGTGACATAACGTGAAATAACAGCCCATAATGCAATAAATATTGACATAAAAGCATGATGCAAAATGGACGTATCAACTCCCCCAAGCTTAGACCTCGCTTGTCCTCAAGCGAAAAGCCGATAACAATAAATATGTCCTCATGTTTAGAGGTAGAGGCGTCGATAAAAATAAAATACGGACATGAAGGCATCATGATTACTTCATAACAGCAACATATATAAATTTTGTCATATGATTACTTATGTTCAAGTGATGATCTTTTCACAAAGCCAAAATATGAATCAGAAACTTTATTGGGCACCAACAATTATAATCTCAGTCATTGAAGCAATTGCAATTTATCATAACATCGGAAAGAGTCTATGTCAGAGCTTAAAAGCAAGTCCACATACTCAACTATCACTTAGTCCTTCATAATTGCTAACACTCACGCGATACTTGTGGTTACGGAGTTTTAATCGGACACAGAGAAAGATAGGGGCTTATAGTTTTTGCCCCACAACCTTTTACCTCAAGGGTAATGTCAACAATAATAATTCATGCTCCCCCACATCCAATTAGATATATATATCATGTTCTTTCCAACATGCTGAGCTTGCCAAAGGATAAAATGAAAAAGGAAGGGTGAAGATCACCGTGACTCTTGCATAAGGTAGAGGATAATAATAAAAGATAGGCCCTTCGCAGAGGGAAGCAGAGGTTGTCATGCGCGTTTAGGGTTGATGCACAAAATCTTAATGCAAAAGAACGTCACTTTATATTGCCCCTTGCATGTGAACCTTTATTATGCAGTCCGTCGCTTTTATTGCGTCCACAACAAGTTCGTGCAAAGTTTATTTTCTCTGCACTAATAAGTCATGCATATTTAGAGAGCAATTTTTATTGCTTGCACCGATGACAACTTACTTGAAGGATCTTACTCAATCCATAGGTAGATATGGTGGACTCTCATGGCAAAACTGGTTTAAGGGTATTTGGAAGCACAAGTAGTATTTCTACTTAGTGCTGAAGATTGGCTAGCATGAGGGGGAAAGGCAAACTCAACACGGTAGAGGAACCATGACAACATACTTTATCTCAGATGTAGGAAAACATAACTCATTATGTTGTCTTCCTTGTCCAACATCAACTCTTTAGCATGTCATATTTTAATGAGTGCTCCCAATCATAAAAGATGTCAATGATAATATATCTATATGTGAAACCTCTCTTTCCTTATTACTTCCTATTAATTGCAACGATGACCAAAGCTATATTTGCCAACTCCCAACAATTTTAAATCATCATACTCTTTCTATGTGAAGTCATTACTTTCAATAAGATCAATATGAACTCTTGATTCTTTTTTCATTCTATTTCTACTAAACACCCAAGATCATGGCAAAATACTCAAGCCCTTGACTCAACACTAATCTTTATTATATAGCTCACAGACTTGATTACAAAGAAGGACCATAAAGCAAAACACAAAACTAGATCATGCCATGACTTTCTTCTACTAAATCAAGATACTACTAATAGGATCGAACTAAGAAAAATGGTAAAGATAGGAGTTGTGATGGTGATACGATACTAGGGCACCTCCCCCAAGCTTGGCAGTTGCCAAGGGGGAGTGCCCATACCCATGTGATTATGTCCTCGGAGGTGGTGGAGGTGTTGCATTTTTCTTCTCCAACTTGTGTCTGAGGCTAAAATTTTCCTCCCTTAGATCCTCATTCTCGAGCTCAAGTTTCATTATCTTTTTGCATAGTGCTGCCTTGCCGTCCTGCGAAAAACGAGGTGGGATAGATTGGACCTTAGGGAGGCTTGACTTCTTGAACTCCACATGCATATCACCAGGTTGAGGTAGGGGATAGTCCTCTTCGTCGGAACTCGTTTCCTCCTTCCTCTTCGGATCATAGTCTTCTTCTTCCTTCGTGGTCCAGCCATAATGCTCCACATCCCCATATACCTTGGGATTTGCAATATAATCAGCCATGTAGCTCTCTCCCTCCGAATCTTGGGAAGACATCTTGCTCTAATCTGCAGCAGCAACAGCTCGAAACGAAAACAGAGGATATTTGCGTGATACGAGAGTCAAAACCTTCGGGAGTATATATAATGAATTTTTACCGACCAAAATACGTATCGTGCAAGGAAACGGAGTCCGGAGGGCACACGAGGTGCTCACGAGGTAGGGGGCGCGCCCAGGGGGGTAGGGCGCGCCCTCCACCCTCGTGGAGGCCTCGTGTCCTCCCCGGACTGCTACTTATTTTTCTATTTTTCTAAATATTCCAAAACGGAGAAATATTGCCTTAAAAATTGTTTTGGAGTCGGTTTACTTACCGTACCACATACCTATTCCTTTTCGGAGTCTGGAACGTTCTGGAAAGTGTCCCTTATGTATTCCTCCGGGGTTACGGTTTCAATAACATTAGTTTCAACATTTATAGGATTACCTGAGATATAGTGTTTGATCCTTTGACCGTTTACCACCTTCGGATTTGTGCCTGCGAAGTTGTTGATTTTTATGGCACCGGAACGATAGACCTCCTCGATAACGTAAGGACCTTCCCATTTGGAGAGAAGTTTTCCTGCAAAAAATCTTAAACGAGAGTTGTATAGCAATACATAATCACCTACATTAAACTCACGCTTTTGTATCCTTTTGTCATGCCACCTTTTAACTTTTTCTTTAAACAACTTGGCATTTTCATAAGCTTGGGTTCTCCATTCATCAAGTGAGCTAATATCAAATAACCTCTTCTCACCGGCAAGTTTGAAATCATAGTTGAGCTCCTTAATAGCCCAATATGCCTTATGTTCTAGTTCGAGAGGTAAATGACATGCTTTTCCATAAACCATTTTATACGGAGACATACCCATAGGATTTTTATATGCAGTTCTATAGGCCCATAATGCATCATCAAGTTTTTTGGACCAATTCTTTCTAGACCTATTGACAGTCTTTTGCAAAATTAATTTGAGCTCTCTATTGCTCAATTCTACCTGACCACTAGACTGCGGGTGATATGGAGATGCAATTCTATGATTAACGTCGTATTTAGCAAGCATCTTACGGAAAGCACCATGAATAAAGTGTGAACCACCATCAGTCATTAAGTATCTAGGGACTCCAAACCTCGGAAAAATAACTTCCTTAAGCATTTTAATAGAAGTGTTATGATCAGCACTACTAGTTGGAATAGCTTCTACCCACTTAGTAACGTAATCAACAGCAACTAGAATATGAGTGTAACCATTAGAGGCAGGAAAAGGTCCCATATAATCAAAGCCCCAAACATCAAATGGCTCAATAACAAGTGAATAATTCATAGGCATTTCTTGACGTCTACTGATATTACCAATTCTTTGACATTCATCACAAGACAAAACAAACTTACGGGCATCCTTGAAGAGAGTAGGCCAATAAAACCCGGATTGCAATACCTTATGTGCAGTTCTATCTCCAGCGTGATGTCCTCCATAAGCTTCGGAGTGACACTTGCGTAGGATCTGTTCCTGTTCATGCTCAGGTACACAACGTCTAATAACACCATCTACTCCTTCTTTATAAAGATGTGGGTCATCCCAAAAGTAATGTCGCAAGTCATAGAAAAACTTTTTCTTTTGTTGGTATGTGAAGCTAGGCGGTATAAATTTAGCAACAATATAATTAGCATAATCAGCATACCAAGGAGTGCTACGAGAAGTACTTATGACATTTAATTGCTCATCAGGAAAGCTATCATCAATAGGTAGTGGGTCATCAAGAACATTCTCTAGCCTAGACAAGTTGTCTGCAACGGGGTTCTCAGCTCCTTTTCTATCAACAATATGTAAATCAAATTCTTGAAGCAAGAGAACCCATCTAATGAGTCTAGGTTTTGCATCTTTCTTTTCCATAAGATATTTAATAGCAGCATGATCTGTATGAATAGTTACTCTAGAATCAACAATATAGGGTCTGAATTTATCACAAGCAAATACAACCGCTAAAAGTTCCTTTTCGGTAGTAGCATAATTTCTTTGAGCATTGTCTAGAGTCTTACTAGCATAATGGATAACATTCAATTTCTTATCAACTCTTTGCCCTAGAACAGCACCTACAGCATAATCACTAGCATCACACATAATTTCAAAGGGTAAATTCCAATCAGGTGGCTGAACAACAGGTGCAGAGACTAATGCTTTCTTAAGTATTTCAAATGCTTCTACACAATCATCATCAAAGACAAATGGTACATCTTTTTGTAATAAATTAGTCAGAGGCCGAGAGATTTTTGAGAAGTCCTTGATGAACCTCCTATAAAATCCGGCGTGACCAAGGAAACTTCTTATACCTTTGATGTCCTTGGGACATGGCATCTTTTCAATAGCATCAACCTTGGCTTTATCAACTTCAATACCTCTTTCAGAAACTTTGTGCCCCAAGACAATACCTTCATTAACCATAAAGTGGCACTTTTCCCAATTCAAGACAAGATTAGTTTCTTCACATCTCTGCAAAACTCGAGCAAGATTGCTCAAGCAATCATCAAAAGAGGAACCATAGACGGAAAAGTCATCCATGAAAACCTCACAAATTTTCTCACAAAAGTCAGAGAATATAGCCATCATGCATCTTTGAAAGGTAGCAGGTGCATTACATAAACCAAAAGGCATACGTCTATAAGCAAAAGTACCAAAAGGGCATGTAAAAGTAGTCTTTGATTGATCTTTAGCCGACACAGGTATTTGAGAAAAACCAGAGTAACCATCTAGAAAGCAATAATGTGTATGTTTGCATAGTCTTTCTAGCATTTGATCAATAAAAGGTAAGGGGTAATGATCTTTCTTAGTAGCCTTATTTAATTTGCGGAAATCAATTACCATCCTATAACCTGTGATAATTCTTTGCGGAATCAATTCATCTTTATCATTAGGGACAACAGTAATACCTCCCTTCTTAGGGACACAATGGACAGGACTTACCCACTGACTATCAGC
This sequence comes from Triticum aestivum, assembly GCF_018294505.1. Taxonomy (NCBI): domain Eukaryota; kingdom Viridiplantae; phylum Streptophyta; class Magnoliopsida; order Poales; family Poaceae; genus Triticum; species Triticum aestivum. Next base: position 142,077,866 of record NC_057801.1, read on the forward strand.
AACGGGATAAATTATACCTGCCTCCAGAAGCTTGAGTATTTCTTTTCTTACCACTTCTTTCATTTTAGGATTCAAACGTCGTTGAGGATCACAAACTGGTTTGGCATCAGCTTCCAAATTTATTTTATGTTGACATAGAGTGGGACTGATGCCCTTAAGATCATCCAGAGTATATCCAATAGCGGCACGATGCTTCTTCAGAGTTTTCAATAATCTTTCTTCTTCATGCTCTGAAAGGTTAGCGCTAATAATAACAGGATATATTTTCTTTTCATCAAGATAAGCATATTTAAGATTATCAGGCAACGGTTTAAGCTCAAACACGGGATCACCCTTGGGTGGAGGAGGATCCCCTAGGATTTCAACAGGCAAATTGTGTTGCAGAATAGGTTCCTGTTTAAAGAATACTTCATCTATTTCCCTTCTTTCATTCATGAACATATCATTTTCATGGTCTAGCAAATAGTGTTCTAAAGGATCACTAGGAGGTACAGCAATAGAAGCAAGACCAATAATTTCATCCTTACTAGGCAATTCTTCCTCACGATGTTGTTTACTAAATTTAGAGAAATTAAACTCATGAACCATATCATCCAAGCCAACAGTAACAACATTCTTTTTGCAATCTATCGTAGCATTAACGGTACGCAAGAAGGGTCTACCAAATATAATGGGACAAAAGCTATCTTGTGGAGAACCAAGAACAAGAAAATCAGCGGGATATTTGGTTTTCCCACACAAGACTTCAACATCTCTAACAATTCCCATTGGAGATATAGTATCTCTATTGGCAAGTTTAATTGTAACATCAATATCTTCTAACTCAGCAGGTGCAATATCATGCATAATTTCTTTGTATAAGTCAATGGGTATAACACTAGCACTAGCACCCATATCACATAAGCCATGATAACAATGATCTCCTATTTTAACAGAAATAACAGGCACGCCTACCACAGGTCTATGTTTATCTCTATCACAGGGTTTAGCAATTCTAGCAGTTTCACCAGTGAATTGAATAACATGCCCATCAATATTATCAGACAAGAGATCTTTAACAATAGCAATATTGGGTTCTACTTTGACTTGCTCAGGAGGTGTATAAGTCCTAATATTGCTTTTACGAACAACAGTTGAAGCTTTAGCATGATCCTTCATTCTAACAGGGAAAGGGGGTTTCTCAACATAAGAAGTAGGAACAATAGGATCATTATAAGTGACAATCTTTTCTTCAACTTTAATAGGTGCAGCTACTTTTACTTCTATGGGAGGATGATATTTAAACCACTTCTCCTTGGGGAGATCAACATAAGTAGCAAAAGATTCACAGAAAGAAGCTACTATCTCAGAGTCAAGTCCATATTTAGTGCTAAACTTACGGAAAATATCGGTATCCATAAAAGATTTAACACAATCAAACTTAGGTGTCATACCTGACTCCTTACCTTCGTCGAGGTCCCAATCTTCAGAGTTGCGTTTAATTCTATCCAATAAATTCCATCCAAATTCAATAGACTTCATCATAAAAGAGCCAGCACAAGAAGTATCGAGCATGGTGCGATTGTTATCAGAAAGCCGAGCATAAAAATTTGGAGAATTACTTCATTTTGAGAGCTCATGATTGGGGCATGAATATAACATTGATTTAAGCCTCCCCAAGCTTGAGCGATGCTTTCTCCTTCGCGAGGCCAAAAATTATATATATAATTGCGATCACGATGAACAAGATGCATAGGGTAATACTTTTGATGAAATTCCAATTTCAATCTTTTATAGTTCCATGATCTCGTATCATCACATAGCCTATACCATGTCAATGCGTCTCCCTCCAAAGATAAAGGGAAAGCCTTCCTCTTAACGGCATCATCGGGTACACCTGCAAGCTTAAATAGTCCACAAATATCATCCACAAAGCGTAGATGTTCGTCAGGATGCTTTGTTCCATCTCCTGCGAAAGTGTTAGCTAGCAGTTTTTCCATCATACCCGAAGGAATCTCAAAAGAAGTTTCATTTTCAATAGGTTCAGTAGGTTCAGTAGGTTGAGGAGCAACTCTTGGCTCAACTGGACGGGGTGAAGATACCCCAAACAAGCCCCTCAAGCAATTACTTTCCATGGTAACAAGTGACAGAAAATTTCAGCACACTAAATAAATTTTTCCTTACCAAATTCCACCTACCAAAGGCGCTTCACTCCCCGGCAACGGCGCCAGAAAAGAGTCTTGATGACCCACAAGTATAGGGGATCTATTGTAGTCCTTTCGATAAGTAAGAGTGTCGAACCCAACGAGGAGCAGAAGGAAATGATAAGCGGTTTTCAGCAAGGTATTCTCTGCAAGTACTGAAATAAGTGGTAACAGATAGTTTTGTGATAAGATAAATGGTAACGAGCAACAAGTAACAAAAGTAAATAAAGTGCAGCAAGGTGGCCCAATCCTTTTTGTAGCAAAGGACAAGCCTGGACAAACTCTTATAATAGGAAAAGCGCTCCCGAGGACACATGGGAATATCGTCAAGCTAGTTTTCATCACGCTCATATGATTCGCGTTCGGTACTTTGATAATTTGATATGTGGGTGGACCGGTGCTTGGGTACTGCCCTTACTTGGACAAGCATCCCACTTATGATTAACCTCTATTGCAAGCATCCGCAACTACAACAAAAGTATTAAGGTAAACCTAACCATAGCATGAAACATATGGATCCAAATCAGCCCCTTACGAAGCAACGCATAAACTAGGGTTTAAGCTTCTGTCACTCTAGCAACCCATCATCTACTTATTACTTCCCAATGCCTTCCTCTAGGCCCAAATAATGGTGAAGTGTTATGTAGTCGACGTTCACATAACACCACTAGAGGTTAGACAACATACATCTTATCAAAATATCGAACGAATACCAAATTCACATGACTACTAATAGCAAGACTTCTCCCTTGTCCTCAGGAACAAACGTAACTACTCACAAAGCATATTCATGTTCATAATCAGAGGGGTAATATTGTGCATAAAGGATCTGAACATATGATCTTCCACCAAATAAACCAACTAGCATCAACTACAAGGAGTAATCAACACTACTAGCAACCTACTAGCACCGATCCCGGACTTGGAGACAAGAATTGGATACAAGAGATGAACTAGGGTTTGGAGATGAGATGGTGCTGGTGAAGATGTTGATGGAGATTGCCCTCTCCCGATGAGAGGAGCGTTGGTGATGACGATGGTGATGATTTCCCCCTCCCGGAGGGAAGTGTCCCCGGCAGAACAACTCTGCCGGAGCCCTAGATTGGTTCCGCCAAGGTTTCGCCTCGTGGCGGCGGAGTCTCGTCCCGAAAGGTTCTCTTCTATTTTTTTCTCATCGAAAGACTTCATATGGGAGAAGATGGGCGTCGGAGAGCCACCAGGGGGCCCACGAGGTAGGAGGCGCGCCCAGGGGGGCGCGCCCCCCACCCTCGTGAGCAGGGTGTGGGCCCCCTGGCCTTCATCTTTGGCGACGATTTTTCTTTATTTATTTTAAGGTGTTCCGTGGAGTTTCAGGAGTTTTGGAGTTGCACAGAATAGCCCTTCAATATTTGCTCCTTTTCCAGCCCAGAATTCCAGCTGCCGACATTCTCCCTCTTCATGCAAACCTTGTAAAATAAGAGAGAATAGCCATAAGTATTGTGACATAACATGAAATAACAGCCCGTAATGCAATAAATATTGACATAAAAGCATGATGCAAAATGGACGTATCAACCACCCCCTTCCATTAATGCCTTCCCTCTTCTCATCTCCCTCTCCTCTCACTCTCTCCCTAGCTAGCTAGCTAGTCAGAGCTATATATCTATAGAGCTACTAGGTAATTAAGAAGAAAGGTGCTCGATATCCCTCTCGACACATAGGTGAGCAAAAAAAGTGTTTGTGTGGATAGGACCGAAACTATATATATGGGCGATATGAGAATATACCGAATTGTGTGTGGCATAATTTGAGTTTCCTATGTTTTGCCGAAATGTTGATTCAATTTCGTTTCGGTGAATTTCGGGCATGCAAACTCAATATGTCCTATGTTTAGGGAAGGTCATGCCGAATTTTTGTATGAATTTGATCCATTCATGCATATATACATGGTTATAATATTTTCTCCGCGCGCAGGTGATCATGAAGGTCAATGGAAGGATGGTGGAAAGATACTGGCAATCCACTGCGGATGACATGTATGGAAAAAGACTGAAGGATGTTTTATGTCTATGTCAAAAATGCAAAGGAAGAGTCGGGCTCGACCCCTTTCAGGGTGGTAAATTCAAGGCGCACCTGCTCATGCATGGCCATACTCGGTGGAGAAGTGAAGATGATGATGATGATGAGGAGGAGGAGGACGTCGACGGGGCAGGAAATAATGACATGGGACCACCAGACGAAGAGATGGCCGATTATGTGCCCGAAGAGGAAGACGACCTTGGAAATGTCGATGGCGAAGAGGCAGTTCAAGGCGGAGAAGACGCGGACACGCTGCCGTCTTCATCGCTACTAAGTTCAGCCATGCGGGGGCCGCATGTTCGAGACCTGCTTTGCAAGAAGACGACTAGCTATAGAGCTGCTTCAAGAGAGGAGACCAAACTGGCGCAACTGAAGGTAGACTCGATGACTCCTTTGTATGATGGTTGCAATCCCGAGGTGACCCGCTTGAGTTTCACATTAGAACTTCTAAAGACGAAGGCAAAAAACAAATGGACAGATACAAGCCTGGATGAGCTTCTGAAGTACCTAAAGAAGGTTCTTCCCGCAGGAAGCCTGTGTCCTACTAGTGTCGAGGAGGCAAAGAAAATCATGTGCCCTCTTGATCTACCACATATTAAATATCACGCATGCATCAATGATTGCATCATATATCGGAACGAGCACGCGGAAAAAACCATCTGTCCAAAGTGCAATGCTTCACGATATAAAAAGGCCAGAAAGAAAGCTCCACAGAAAATTGTATGGTACTTTCCGATCACTCCGCGTATACAGCGGTATTTCGTAGATCCTAAGGAAGCAAAGCTTATGCGCTGGCATGCGGAGAGGGTGAAGCCAGATGACGGAGATGAGCCGAAGCTGAGACACCTCGCAGATGCTAGCCAGTGGCCGAGACAACCGGGAAATGATATAAATATGTATCTCAGGTTACTGAAAGAGGAGCTACATGATACGTATCCAACGTATCTATAATTTTCGATTGTTACATGCTATTATATTACCTGTTTTGGATGTTTATGGGCTTTACTTTACACTTTTATATCATTTTGGGGACTAACCTACTAACCGGAGGCCCATCCCATATTGCTGGTTTTTTTGCCTACTTCAGTGTTTTGAAGAAAAGGAATATCAAACGGAGTCCAAACGGAATGAAACCTTCGGGAGAGTTATTTTTGGAACGGAAGCAATCCAGGGACTTGGAGTGCACGTAAGGGAAGCAACGAGGAAGCCACGAGGCAGGGAGGCGCGCCCCCCACCCTCGTGGGCCCCTCGTAGCTCCCTGTACGACTTATTTCGCCTATATATGTCCATATACCCTAAAAACATAGAGGAGCACAATAGATCAGGAGTTCTGCCGCCGCAAGCCTCTGTAGCCACTAAAAACCAATCGGGACCCTGTTCCAGCACCCTGCCGGAGGGACGATACCTCACCGGTGGCCATCTTCATCATCCCGGCGCTCTCCATGACGAGGAGGGAGTAGTTCACCCTCAGGGCTGAGGGTATGTACCAGTAGCTATGTGTTTGATCTCTCCCTCTCGTGTTCTTGAGGTGATACGATCTTGATGTATCGCGAGCTTTTCTATTATAGTTGGATCTTATGATGTTTCTCCCCCTCTACTCTCTTGTAATGGATTGAGTTTTTTCTTTGAAGTTATCTTATCGGATTAAGTCTTTAAGGATTTGATAACACTTGATGTATGTCTTGCGTGGGATACCCGTGGTGACAATGGGGTATTCTATTGAATCACTTGATGTATGTTTTGGTGATCAACTTGCGGGTTCACTGACCTTGTGAACTTATGCATAGGGGTTGGCACACGTTTTCATCTTGACTCTCCGGTAGAAACTTTGGGGCACTCTTTGAAGTTCTTTGTGTTGGTTGAATAGATGAATCTGAGATTGTGTGATGCATATCATATAATCATACCCACGGATACTTGAGGTGACATTGGAGTATCTAGGTGACATTAGGGTTTTGGTTGATTTGTGTCTTAAGGTTATTCTAGTACGAACTCTATGATAGATCGAACGAAAAGAATAGCTTCATGTTATTTTACTACGGACTCTTGAATAGATCAATCAGAAAGGATAACTTTGAGGTGGTTTCGTACCCTACAGTAATCTCTTTGTTTGTTCTCCATTATTAGTGACTTTGGAGTGACTCTTTGTTGCATGTTGAGGGATAGTTATATGATCCAGTTATGTTATTATTGTTGAGAGAACTTGCACTAGTGGAAGTATGAACCCTAGGCCTTGTTTCCTAGCATTGCAATACCGTTTACGCTCACTTTTACCACTTGTTACCTTGCTGTTTTTATGTTTTTAGATTACAAATACTCATATCTACCATCCATATTGCACTTGTATAACCATCTCTTCGCCAAACTAGTGCACCTATACAATTTACCATTGTATTGGTTGTGTTGGGGCCACAAGAGACTCTTTGTTATTTGGTTGCAGGGTTGTTTGGGAGAGACCATCTTCATCCTACGCCTCCCACGGATTGATAAACCTTAGGTCATCCACTTGAGGGAAATTTGCTACTGTCCTACAAACCTCTGCACTTGGAGGCCCAACAACTTCTACAAGAAGAAGGTTGTGTAGTAGACATCAAGCTCTTTTCTGGCGCCATTGCCAGGGAGGTGATTGCTTGAAGGTATATCTTTAGATCTTGCATTAGAATCTTTTTGTTTCTTGTTTTATCACTAGTTTAGTTTGTAAAAGAAAACTACAAAAAAATGGAATTGAGTTTGCCTCATACGCTTCATCTTTTTAATATCGTTCGTAAGTATGATGAAAAGGAAAATTGTGCTCAAGTGCTAGAAGAAGAAGTCTATAAAATGTTTGGTACTAAATCTTTGAATGATGAGCATGATTGCAATGTTGTTAATATGAACTCTTTCAATATCCATAGTACTAATGATGATTGCACTAGTTATGATGAAAATGTCTCCTATAAGCATGTCAATTTTTGTGAAGTGCATTGGGTTTGCAAGTACACACCAAATAGAGAAGATAAATATTGCAAGAGGCATACACATTTAGAAACTAAATGGTTGCAAGAAAGGCTAGATAAGAGTGCTGAAAATTTAAAATTCCTTTGTCGTACTTGTGAACTTTCCAATGAACGTGGTCATCTACATATCTGATGCAAAATGTTTCATGATCGAATCGTGTCCAAGAATTGTGATGATTTGATTTCCCTTGCACATCATAATGAACTTAGTTTGCTTTTGGGTTATGAAGAAATGAAACATTTAATTAAGGACCTTCCAGAATTTGCCCATAAGAAATTCCTTGATATTGATCTAGGGGAGATCTGTATGTATTGTGCGGTGAATTGCATTGAAAATCCTTATATTGCCAATTACATAAAGAAATAAAGAAAATAGAAGATGAAGAGAATACTAACAAAAGGGAAAAGACTTCCCAATATCCTCCTATTATTTCTTATGATGAATCAGGTAACGAGGAGGAGCCTTCTATTCAACCAATCTCATTAATAAGGAGCTCCAAAAAGAGGGTTAAACCCACACATGATGTGAATAATAAAAGGAAAAGACGGAGAAGCAAAGGTAGAAAGGTATCCCTCCCAAATGATGTTTCTCCTATTACTCATTGTGATGATGATAATTGTTATACTATTAGTGCTATCCATACTATTAATGATGAGAGTGATTATGCTTATGATATGAAAAGGCCCAAGCTTGGGGATGCTATGTTTGATGAGAATGACATGTTTGAGAATATATTTGCTGCAATTAATGTTTGTCCCAAGCTTGGGGATGCTACGTTCAATGAATATGATATTTTTAGCCTCCCAAGTTTTGATATGCAAAGTTGTTATGATGATAGCATGCCTCCTATTTATGATGGTTATATGGATGAAAGTGGGTTTGGAAGAGTGTCAACTTTAGGAAGTAATGATCCCACTATTTTGGAGGATGTTGAATCTTATTGTGATGAATATGAAAGTGGATTTGGAGAGGTCATGACTTTATTTAGTGATGATTCCACTATCTTGGAAGAGGTTTCAATTGATTATGATGAGAACAAAGTTGCTACTTATGATGATTATTGTGATGAAACTTATGCTATAAAAAGTAGTGATGGTTATATTTATAAAACTTGTCATGATTATGATTACCCTTTTTCTGAACATTGCTCTTTTAATGGGGAAACAATCTATAGTATTCGAGTCTCCTATGATACTCCCACTATTCCGAATGAGAATAAATTTCTTATATGGAGAGTAGTAAACTTTCTATGCAAGTAGATCATGAAAAGAATGCTTTAGGTGCTGGTTATATTGTTGAATTGATTCATGATTCTACTGAAAATTATTATGAGGGAGGAACATATGCTTGTAGGAATTGCAATAATATCAATTTCCCTCTCTATGTGCTTAAAATTTTGAAGCTACGCTTGTTTTGCCTTCCTATGCTAGTTGATTATTGTTCCCATAAGTTATTTGCTCACAAAATCCCTATGCATAGGAAGTGGGTTAGACTTAAATGTGCTAGTCATTTCAATTCTTATCTTTTATGTGAGCATCATTGTCATCATCATGCCCAGCAAGAAAGGCATTAAAGAAAAGCGCTTGTTGGAAGACAACCCAATATTTACCTTTACTGTTATTGTGTGTCCACATGATTATGCTACCGTAGTAATCATGTTTTATAGCTTTTGTCTCAATAAAGTGCCAAGTAAGACCATTAGGATGGCTTACTGAGATAGTTGTGTTGATCCTGCTGAAAATCAGAAACTTTTGCACCCAGTAAATTAGTTTTGTTAATTCACAGAAAAGTGCTTTTGATCTGATTCCATTTCTCTGGATTGGTACACAAATTTCTCAGGTCGTCCTAATTTGGTAGGATTTTTGGAGTATCAGAAGTATACGTTTGATACATATTACTATAGACTGTTCTGTTTTTGACAGATTCTGTTTTCTATGTGTTGTTTGCTTATTTTGATGAATATATGAGTAGTATCGGAGGGTATGAACCATAGAGAAGTTGGAATACAGTAGATATTACACCAATATGAATTTGGAATGAGTTCTAACAGTACCTAAGGGGTGATTTATTTTTTTATACTAACGGAGCTTACGAGTTTTCTGTTGAGTTTTGTGTTGTGAAGTTTTCAAGTTTTGGGTAAAGATTCGATGGACTATGGAATAAGGAGTGGCAAGAGCCTAAACTTGGGGATTCCCAAGGCACCCCAAGGTAATATTCGAGGACAACCAAGAGCCTAAGCTTGGGGATGCCCCGAAAGGCATCCCCTCTTTCGTCTTCGTCTATCGGTAACTTTACTTGGAGCTATATTTTTATTCACCACATGATATGTGTTTTGCTTGGAGCGTCATTTTGTTTTATTTTGCTTTGCTTGCTGTTTGAATAAAGTACTTAATATCAGAAATTCTTAAATGTTAGAGTCTTCACATAGTTGCACAAATATTTGACTACTCATTGATCTTCACTTATGTCTTTTGGAGTAGTTTGTCATTTGCTCTAGTGCTTCACTTATATATATTTTTAGAGCACGACGGTGGTTTTATTTTATATAAATAGATGAACTCTCATGCTTCACTTATATTATTTTGATAGTATTTTAGAACAGCATGGTATTTGTTATGGTTATAAAATTGGTCCTAGAATGGTGGGCATCCAAGTTGGGTATAATAAAAACTATCATAGGAAGTGAATTCGATGCTATGATCAATTTGATGCTTTATAATTGTTTTGAGATATAGAGGTGGTGATATTAGAGTCATGCTAGTTGGGTAATTGTGAATTTAAAGAATACTTGTGTTGAAGTTGGCAAGTCCCGTAGCATGCACGTATGGTAACAGTTGTGTACCAAATTTGAAACATGAGGTGTTCTTAGATTGTCATCCTTATGAGTGGCGGTCGGGGACGAGCGATGGTCTTTTCCTACCAATATATCCCCCTAGGAGCATGCGTGTAGTTCTTGGTTTTTGATGACTTGTAGATTTTTGCAATAAGTATATTAGTTCTTTATGACTAATGTTGAGTTCATGGATTATACACACTCTTACCCTTCCATCATTGCTAGCCTCTCCGGTACCGTGCATTGCCCTTTCTCACCTTGAGAGTTGGTGCAAACTTCGCCGGTGCATCCAAACCCCATGATACGATACGCTCTATCACACATAAACCTCCTTATAACTTCCTCAAAACAGCCACCATACCTACCTATTATGGCATTTCCATAGCCATTCCGAGATATATTGCCATGCAACTTTCCACCGTTCCGTTCATCATGACACGTTTCACCATTGTCATATTGCCTTGCATAATCATGTAGTTGACATCGTATTGTGGCAAAGCCACCTTCATAATTTTTCATACATGTCACTCTTGATTCAGTGCCCATCCCGGTACACCGCTGGAGGCATTCATATAGAGTCATATCTTGTTCTAGTTTTGAGTTGTAACTCATGAGTTGTAAATAGAAGTGTGATTATCATCATTATTAGAGCATTGTCCCTTATAAAAAAAGAAAGGCCAAATAATAAAATAAAAAGAAGGCCAAAAAAAGGGAAGCCCCCACAAAAAAGGGGGGACAATGTTACTATCTTTTTCCACACTTGTGCTTCAAAGTAGCACCATGTTCTTCATATAGAGAGTCTCATTTGTTGTCACTTTCATATACTAGTGGGAATTTTTCATTATAGAACTTGGCTTGTATATTCCAACGATGGGCTTCCTCAAAATGCCCTAGGTCTTCGTGAGCAAGCAAGTTGGATGCACACCCACTAGTTTCTTTTGTTAAGCTTTCATACATTTATAGCTCTAGTGCATTCGTTGCATGGCAATCCCTACTCCTCATGTTGACATCAATTGATGGGCATCTCCATAGCCCGTTGATTAGCCTCGTTAACATGAGAATTTCTTCCTTTTTGTCTTCTCCACACAACCTCCATCATCATATTCTATTTCACCCATAGTGTTATATCCATGGCTCACGCTCATGTATTGCGTGAAAGTTGAAAAAAGTTTGAGATTACTAAAGTATGAAACAATTGCTTGGCTTGTCATCGGGGTTGTGCAAGATGAGAGCATTCTTGTGTGACGAAAATGGAGCATGACCAAAATATATGATTTTGTAGGGATGAACTTTCTTTAGCCATGTTATTTTGAGAAGACATGATTGCTTTGTTAGTATGCTTGAAGTATTACTATTTCTTATGTCAATATGAACTTTTATTTTGAACATTTGGATCTGAACATTCATGCCACAATAAAGAAAATTACATTAAGGATTATGCTAGGTAGCATTCCACATCAAAAATCCTATTTTTATCATTTACCTACTCGAGGACGAGCGGGAATTAAGCTTGGGGATTCTTGATACGTCTCAAACGTATCTATAATTTTTGATTGTTCCATGCTATTATATTACCTGTTTTGGATGTTTATGGGCTTTACTTTACACTTTTATATCATTTTTGGGACTAACCTACTAACCAGAGGCCCAGCCCATATTGCTGTTTTTTCTGCCTATTTCAGTGTTTCGAAGAAAAGGAATATCAAATGGAGTCCAAACGGAATGAAACCTTCGGGAGAATTATTTTTGGAATGGAGGCAATCCGGGAGACTTGGAGTGCACGTAAGGGAAGCAATGAGGAAGCCACGAGGCAGGGAGGCGCGCCCTACCCCCCTGGGCGCGCCCCCACCCTCGTGGCTCTCCTGACCGACTTCTTTCGCCTATATATGTCCATATACCCCAAAAACATCGAGGAGCACAATAGATCAGGAGTTCCGCCGCCACAAGCCTCTGTAGCCACTAAAAACCAATCGGGACCCTGTTCCGGCACCCTGCCGGAGGGACGATCCCTCACCGGTGGCCATCTTCGTCATCCCAGCACTCTCCATGACGAGGAGGGAGTAGTTCACCCTCGGGGCTGAGGGTATGTACCATTAACTATGTGTTTGATCTCTCTCTCTCTCGTGTTCTTGAGGTGATACGGTCTTGATGTATCGCGAGCTTTGCTATTATAGTTGGATCTTATGATGTTTCTCCCCCTCTACTCTCTTGTAATGGATTGAGTTTTCCCTTTGAAGTTATCGTATCAGATTAAGTCTTTAAGGATTTGAGAACACTTGATGTATGTCTTGCGTGGGATACCCATGGTGACAATGGGGTATTCTATTGATTCACTTGATGTATGTTTTGGTGATCAACTTGCGGGTTCATTGACCTTGTAAACTTATGCATATGGGTTGGCACACGTTTTCGTCTTGACTCTCAGGTAGAAACTTTGGGGCACTATTTGAAGTTCTTTGTGTTGGTTGAATAGATGAATCTGAGATTGTGTGATGCATATCGTATAATCATACCCACGGATACTTGAGGTGACATTGGAGTATCTAGGTGACATTAGGGTTTTGGTTGATTTGTGACTTAAGGTGTTATTCTAGTACGAACACTATGATAGATCGAACGGAAAGAATAGCTTCATGTTATTTTACTACGGACTCTTGAATAGATCGATCAGAAAGGATAACTTTCAGGTGGTTTCGTACCCTAAAATAATATCTTCGTTTGTTCTCCGCTATTAGTGACTTTGGAGTGAATCTTTGTTGCATGTTGAGGGATAGTTATATGATCCAGTTATGTTATTATTGTTGGGGAACGTAGTAATTTCAAAAAAATCCTACGCACACGCAAGATCATGGTGATGCATGGCAACGAGAGGGGGAGTGTATCTTCATACCCTTGAAGATCGCTAAGCGGAAGCGTTTATCAACGCGGTTGATGTAGTCGTACGTCTTCACGATCCGACCGATCCAAGTACCGAACGCACGGCACCTCCGAGTCTTGCACATGTTTAGCTCGATGATGTCCTCGCCTTCTCGATCCAGAAAGACGGGCGAAGTAGTAGATGAGTTCTGGCAGCACAACGGTGTGGTGACGGTGTTGGTGAAGAACAATCTCCGCAGGGCTTCTCCTAAGCACTACGGAAACTATGACAGAGGATAAACTAGAGAGGACGGGGTTGCCGGCACATGGCTTGGTGTTTCTTGATGTGTCTTTGGTGCTAGCCCTGCCCCTCTATTTATATGTGGAGCCTTGGGGTCGAAACTTGGAGTAAAAGCCTCCACAAAGTCGGTTTCACCCAAAAGGCAAGAGACCTTCTCGGACTCCGGGGCCAGACGCCAGGGTTCCCGGCGTCTGGACCCAGATGCCAGGGACCCTGGTGTCTGGCCCCTGGACTCCACAAAACTTCCTTTTGCGCTTTCCAAAAACCTTGTAGGCTTTCCCCTTTGGCCCAAATAACGTGTTCTCGTACCAAAACATTTCGGGAAACATCCGGAACTCCTTCCGGTGAATTCCGGAACCTTTCCGGAGATCAAACACTATTATCCCATATATTAAACTTTATCTCCGAACCATTCCGGAGCTCCTCGTCATGTCCATGATCTCATCCGGGACTCCGAACAACATTCGGTCACCAACATACATAACTCATATAATACTATATTGTCAATGAAACATTAAGCGTGCGGACCCTACGGGTTCGAGAACTATGTAGACATGACCGAGACACGTTTCCGGTCAATAACCAATAGCGGAACCTGGATGCCCATATTGGCTCCCACATATTCTACGAAGATCTTTATCGGTCAAACCGCATAACAACATACATTGTTCCCTTTGTCATCGGTATGTTACTTGCCCGAGATTCGATCGTCGGTATCTCAATACCTAGTTCAATCTCGTTACCGGCAAGTCTCTTTACTCGTTCCATAATACATCATCCCGCAACTAACTCATTAGTTGCAATGCTTGCAAGGCTCTAAGTGATGTGCATTACCGAGTGGGCCCAGAGATACCTCTCCGACAATCGGAGTGACAAATCCTAATCTCGAAATACGCCAACCCAACAAGTACCTTCGGAGACACCTGTAGAGCACCTTCATAATCACCCAGTTACGTTGTGATGTTTGGTAGGACACAAAGTGTTCCTCCGGTAAACGGGAGTTGCATAATCTCATAGTCATAGGAACATGTATAAGTCATGAAGAAAGCAATAGCAACATACTAAACGATCGAGTGCTAAGCTAACGGAATGGGTCAAGTCAATCACATCATTCTTCTAATTATGTGATCCCATTAATCAAATGACAACACATGTCTATGGCTAGGAAACATAACCATCTTTGATTAACGAGCTAGTCAAGTAGAGGCATACTAGTGACACTCTGTTTGTCTATGTATTCACACAAGTATTATGTTTTCGGTTAATACAATTCTAGCATGAATAATAAACATTTATCATGATATAAGGAAATAAATAATAACTTTTTTATTGCCTCTAGGGCATATTTCCTTCAGTCTCCCACTTGCACTAGAGTCAATAATCTAGATTACACAGTAATGATTCTAACACCCATGGAGTCTTGGAGCTGATCATGTTTTGCTCATGGAAGAGGCTTAGTCAACGGGTCTACAACATTCAGATCCGTATGTATCTCGCAAATTTCTATGTCACCCACCTGGACTAGATCCCGGATGGAATTGAAGCGTCTCTTGATGTGCTTGGTTCTCTTGTGAAATCTGGATTCGTTCGCCAAGGCTATTGCTCCAGTATTGTCACAAAAGATTTTCATTGGACCCGTTGCACTAGGTATGACACCTAGATCGGATATGAACTCCTTCATCCAGACTCCTTCATTTGCTGCTTCTGAAGCAGCTATGTATTCCGGTTCACACGTAGATCCCGCCATGACGCTTTGTTTAGAACTGCACCAACTGACAGCTCCACCATTCAATGTAAACACATATCCGGTTTGCGATTTAGAATCGTCCGGATCGGTGTCAAAGCTTGCATCAACATAACCATTTACAATGAGCTCTTTGTCACCTCCATAAACGAGAAACATATCCTTCGTCCTTTTCAGGTATTTCAGGATGTTCTTGACCGCTGTCCGGTGATCCACTCCTGGATTACTTTGGTACCTCCCTGCTAGACTTATAGCAAGGCACACATCAGGTCTGGTACACATCATTGCATACATGATAGAGCCTATGACTGAAGCATAGGGAACATCTTTCATTTTCTCTCTATCTTCTGCAGTGGTCGGGCATTGAGTCTTACTCAACTTCACACCTTGTAACACAGGCAAGAACCCTTTCTTTGCTTGATCCATTTTGAACTTCTTCAAAACTTTGTCAAGGTATGTGCTTTGTGAAAGTCCAATTAAGCGTCTTGATCTATCTCTATAGATCTTGATGCCCAAGATATAAGCAGCTTCACCGAGGTCCTTCATTGAAAAACTCTTATTCAAGTATCCCTTTATGCTATCCAGAAATTCTATATCATTTCCAATCAACAATATGTCATCCACATATAATATTAGAAATGCTACAGAGCTCCCACTCACTTTCTTGTAAATACAGGTTTCTCCAAAAGTCTGTATAAAACCAAATGCTTTGATCACACTATCAAAGCGTTTATTCCAACTCCGAGAGGCTTGCACCAGTCCATAAATGGATCACTGGAGCTTGCACACTTTGTTAGCTCCCTTTGGATCGACAAAACCTTCTGGTTGCATCATATACAGCTCTTCTTCCAGAAATCCATTCAGGAATGCAGTTTTGACATCCATTTGCCAAATTTCATAATCATAAAATGCGGCAATTGCTAACATGATTTGGACAGACTTAAGCATCGCTACTGGTGAGAAAGTCTCATCGTAGCCAATCCCTTGAACTTGTCGAAAACCTTTCGCAACAAGTCGAGCTTTATAGACAGTAACATTACCGTCAGCGTCAGTCTTCTTCTTGAAGATCCATTTATTCTCAATGGCTTGCCGATCATTGGGCAAGTCAACCAAAGTCCACACTTTGTTCTCATACATGGATCCCATCTTAGATTTCATGGCCTCAAGCCATTTTGCGGAATCTGGGCTCACCATCGCTTCTTCATAGTTCATAGGTTCGTCATGGTCTAGTAACATAACTTCCAGAATAGGATTACCATACCACTCTGGTGCGGTCTTACTCTGTTTGACCTACGAGGTTTAGTAACAACTTGATCTGAAGTTTCATGATCGTCATCATTAACTTCCTCACTAATTGGTGTAGACGTCACAGGAACCAGTTTCTGTGATGAACCACTTTCCAATAAGGGAGTAGGTA
Source organism: Triticum aestivum (assembly GCF_018294505.1). Taxonomy (NCBI): domain Eukaryota; kingdom Viridiplantae; phylum Streptophyta; class Magnoliopsida; order Poales; family Poaceae; genus Triticum; species Triticum aestivum. The sequence continues at coordinate 142,094,255 of NC_057801.1, forward strand.
TAGTTACCTCATCAAGTTCTACTTTCCTCCCACTCACTTATTTCGAGAGAAACTCCTTCTCTAGAAAGGATCCATTCTTAGCAACGAATGTCTTGCCTTCGGATCTGTGATAGAAGTTGTACCCAACAGTCTCCTTTGGGTATCCTATGAAGACACATTTCTCCGATTTGGGTTCGAGCTTATCAGGTTGAAGCTTTTTCACATAAGCATCGCAACCCCAAACTTTAAGAAACGACAACTTTGGTTTCTTGCCAAACCACAGTTCATGAGACGTCGTCTCAACAGATTTTGATGGTGCCCTATTTAACGTGAATGCAGCCGTCTCTAAAGCATAACCCCAAAACGATAGCGGTAAATCAGTAAGAGACATCATAGATCGCACCATATCTAGTAAAGTACGATTACGATGTTCGGACACACCATTACATTGTGGTGTTCCGGGTGGCGTGAGTTGCGAAACTATTCCGCATTGTTTCAAATGTAGACCAAATTCATAACTCAAATATTCTCCTCCACGATCAGATCATAGAAACTTTATTTTCTTGTTACGATGATTTTCAACTTCACTCTGAAATTCTTTGAACTTTTCAAACTTTTCAGACTTATGTTTCATTAAGTAGATATACCCATATCTGCTTAAATCATCTGTGAAGGTGAGGAAATAACGATATCCACCACGAGCCTCAATATTCATCGGACCACATATATCTGTATGTATGATTTCCAACAAATCTGTTGCTCTCTCCATAGTACCAGAGAACGGCGTTTTAGTCATCTTGCCCATGAGGCACGGTTCGCAAGTACCAAGTGATTCATAATCAAGTGGTTCCAAAAGTCCATCAGTATGGAGTTTCTTCATGCGCTTTACACCGATATGACCTAAACGGAAGTGCCACAAATAAGTTGCACTATCATTATCAACTCTGCATCTTTTGGCTTCAACATTATGAATATGTGTATCACTACTATCGAGATTCATCAAAAATAGACCACTCTTCAAGGGTGCGTGACCATAAAAGATATTACTCATATAAATAGAACAACCATTATTCTCTGATTTAAATGAATAACCGTCTCACATCAAACAAGATCCAGATATAATGTTCATGCTCAACGCTAGCACCAAATAACAATTATTTAGGTCTAATACTAATCCCGTAGGTAGATGTAGAGGTAGCGTGCCGACGGCGATCACATCGACTTTGGAACCGTTTCCCACACGCATCGTCACCTCGTCCTTGGCCAGAGTTCGCTTAATCCGTAGTCCCTGTTTCGAGTTGCAAATATTAGCAACAGAACCAGTATCAAATACCCAGGTGCTACTACGAGCTCTAGTAAGGTACACATCAATAACATGTATATCACATGTCACTACTAGGGAAAAGCCTAGCAGCAGCGCGGGTTTTGGGCCTATTAGTAGCGCGGGGACCGGCGCTACTAATAAGGTGCTATAGCTAACGTATAGCAGTAGCGCGGGTGCGACCCGCGCTACTACTACGTCCTTTAGCAGTAGCGCGGGTGCCAACCCGCGCTACTACTAATCTCTAATCTCTGATTTTTTTTGAATTTTTTCGAAAAAAAATTCGATTTTTTTCATTAATTTTCAAATTTCTGAATTATTTTAACCTCAAATCTCTAATCACCCCTCATCGCTGCTCAACTTAATCTCTAATCACCCCTCATCATTCCAAATCATCTAACTTCCTGGACGGTCACCCATCCTCTCACTACTAATGAGCTCTTTGTCCGGATCAGTGTCAAAGCTTGCATCAACATAACCATTTACAATGAGCTCTTTGTCACCTCCATAAACGAGAAACATATCCTTCGTCCTTTTCAGGTATTTCAGGATGTTCTTGACCGCTGTCCGGTGATCCACTCCTGGATTACTTTGGTACCTCCCTGCTAGACTTATAGCAAGGCACACATCAGGTCTGGTACACAGCATTGCATACATGATAGAGCCTATGGCTGAAGCATAGGGAACATCTTTCATTTTCTCTCTATCTTCTGCAGTGGTCGGGCATTGAGTCTTACTCAACTTCACACCTTGTAACACAGGCAAGAACCCTTTCTTTGCTTGATCCATTTTGAACTTCTTCAAAAATTTGTCAAGGTATGTGCTTTGTGAAAGTCCAATTAAGTGTCTTGATCTATCTCTATAGATCTTGATGCCCAACATATAAGCAGCTTCACCGAGGTCCTTCATTGAAAAACTCTTATTCAAGTATCCCTTTATGCTATCCAGAAATTCTATATCATTTCCAATCAAGTGTTCTCAAAATAAAGACTCAATCTGATAAGATAACTTCAAGAGGGAAACTCAATTCATCATAAGAGAGTAGAGGGGGGAGAAACATCATAAGATCCAACTATAATAGCAAAGCTCGCGATACATCAAGATCGTGCCATAGAGAGAACACGAGAGAGAAAGATCAAACACATAGCTACTGGTACATACCCTCATCCCCGAGGGTGAACTACTCCCTCCTCATCATGGATAGCGCCGCGATGATGAAGATGGCCACCGGTGATGGGTTCCCCCTCTGGCAGGGTGCCGGAACGGACTACCGAGAGGTTTTTGGTGGCTACAGAGGCTTGCGGCGGCGGAACTCCCGATCTATCTTGATATTCGATGGTTTTAGGGTACGTAGGGTTATATAGGCGAAAGAAGTTGGTCGGGGGGTGCTCGAGGGGTCCACGAGATAGGCGCGCGCCCTGTAGGGGGGGAGCCCCCTATCTCCTAGGCTCCTCGAGTATCTTCTGACTTGACCTCCAAGTCTCCAGGATGATAATCTTCCAAAAAATCACGTTGCCGAAGGTTTCATTCCGTTTGGACTCCGTTTGATATTCCTTTTCTTCGAAATACTGAAACAGGCAATAAAACAACAATATGGGCTGGGCCTCCGGTTAGTAGGTTAGTCCCAAAAATGATATAAATGTGTAAAATAAAGCCCGTAATCATTCAAAACACATAGTAATATAGCATGAATGCTTCAGAAATTATAGATACATTGGAGACGTATCAGCATCCCCAAGCTTAATTCCTACTCGTCCTCGAGTAGATAAATGATAAAGAAAGAATTTATGAAGTGTGAATGCTATAAGGTGCACAAGTTTGATCAATGATAATTTCAATCACCTTTTCTAGCATGATAATATGTCAGAATAGTAGTTCATCTCATAAAACTTGTCACGATAAAGTAACAAGCAATTCACATGTCAAAGCATAGACCATAAACTTTCTTGAAAACTAGAAAACTTCATTCTTAGTCATTCACACAATTGCAATTCATCTTATTTTCAGGAATATCAAACTCCACATACTCAACTTTCATATAGTCTTCTACAATTGCTAACACTCATGCAATACTGATGGTTATGGAGTTTCAATCAGACACTGAGAAAGATAGGGGCTTATAGTGTTGCCTCCCAACGTATTCACCTTTGGGTGATGTCAACAATAATAGTTCATGCTAACTTACATCCAATTGGATATATATATCAGGATCACCCCAACACAAAGTGCTTGCCAAAGGATAAAATGAAAAAGGGAAAGGTGAAGATCACCTTGACTCTTGCATAAAAGTAAAAGACATAAAGTAAAAGATAGGCCCTTCGCAGAGGGAAGCAGAGGTTGTCATGCGCTTTTAGGGTTGGATACACAAAATCTTAATGCGAAAGAATGTCACTTTATATTGCCCCTTGTATATGGACCTTTATTATGCAGTCCGTCGCTTTTATTGCTTCCATAACAAGTTCGTACAAAGCTTATTTTCTTCGCACTAATAAGTCATGCATATTTAGAGAGCAATTTTTATTGCTTGCACCGATGACAACTTACTTGAAGGATCTTACTCAATCCACAGGTAGATATGGTGGACTCTCATGGCAAAACTGGGTTTAAGGATATTTGGAAGCACAAGTAGTATCTCTACTTGGTGCAAGGAATTTTGGCTAGCATGAGGGGGAAAGGCAAGCTCAACATGTTTGAATGATCCATGACAATATACTTTAACTGAGATGTCGGAAAACATAAACCATTATGTTGTCTTCCTTGTCCAACATCAACTCTTTAGCATGTCATACTTAATGAGTGCTCCCAATTATAAAAGATGTCTAGGATAGTGTATTTATATGTGAAATCTCTCTTCCTTCAATATTCTTTCATGAATTGTTCAAATGACCAATACAATGCTTGCTATCCTTCAATAAATTTACAACCTCTACTTCTTAGATGTGAAGTCATTACTCCACATGGGATAAGCAAATGAGACATATATAATTTCAGATTTATGACAATCAACTCACTCAACCATTTACTCATAGGATATAAGTGAAGCACACAAGTAAATGACAAACTACTCCAAAAAGATATAAGTGAAGATCAATGAGTAGCTAAATAATTATGTAACTATGTAAAGACTCTCCCTCAATAAATAATTTCAGATCTTGGTATTGTATTCAAACTAAGCAAAACAAAATAAAATGGCACTGCAAGGATAGCACAACTCATATGAAGAAGCAAAAACTTAGGCTCAACCGATACTAACCGATAGTTGTTGAAGAAGAAAGGTGGGATGCCAACCGGGGCATCCCCAAGATTAGATGCTTGAGACTTCTTGAAATATTATCTTGGGGTGCCTTGGGCATCCCCAAGCTTGAACTTTTGTGTCTCCTTAATTCCTCTTATATCTCGGTTTCTCTTTTTATCAAAAGCTTCATCCACAACGAACTCAACAAGAACTCGTGAGATAGGTTAGTATAAACCAATGCAAAACCTTATCATCTTCTACTGTAACAAATCACTTAAATTATTATTAAACATTGTATACTAAATGCCTCTGCATATTTAATACTCCTATCCTCAAATAGAATCATTAAACAAGCAAACATATGCAAACAATGCAAACATAACAGCAATCTGTCAAAACAGTACAGTCTTTAAAGAATGCAAGAGTGTCAATACTTCCCTAACTCCAAAAAATTATGAAATAAAATTCCCACTGTATTAAATTTATCAGAGCTAATTATGCAAAAGGTTTCATCATTATATCATTCTCTGACTTTTCTAGGGAATTTTTGCAACAGAGGTAAACTTTCTGTTTTCAAACAGCAACATGTATACTAGCAAAATAAGCATGGCAAAGGCTATCCTTGACTTCTTTTATTGAAACTAAAGATTCAAAACATTATTCTAAATAACAGCAAGCAAATACTAACAAAAGAAAATTACGCTCCAAGCAAAACACATATCATGTGGCGAATAAAAATATAGCTCCAAGTAAAGTTACCGATGAACAAAGACGAAGGAGGGGATGCCTTCCGGGGCATCCCCAAGCATAGGCTCTTGGTTGTCCTTGAATATTACCTTGGGGTGCCATGGGCATCCCCAAGCTTAGGCTCTTGCCACTCCTTATTCCATAGTCCATCAAATTTTTACCCAAAACTTGAAAACTCCACAACACAAAACTCAACAGAAAACTCGTAAGCTCCATTAGTATAAGAAAAATAAAACAACCACTTAGGTACTGTAATGAACTCATTCTACATTCATATTGGTGTAATTTCTACTGTACTCCAACTTATCTATGGTTCATAACGTTCGATACTACTCACAGATTCATCAAAATAAGCAAACAACACATAGAAAACAGAATCTGTCAAAAACAGAACAGTCTATAGTAATCTGTATCAAACGTATACTTCTGGAACTCCAAAAATTCTACCAAATTAGGAAGACCTGCTAAATTTGTGTACAAATCCATAGCAAAAAGTATCAGGTCATAATCACGTTTATGTGAATTAACAAAACTAATTTACTGGGTGCAAAAGTTTCTGATTCTCAGCAGGATCAACACAACTATCACCATAAGCTATCCTAAAGGTCTTACTTGGCACTTTATTGAAACAAAAGATATAAAACATGATTAATACAGTAGCATAATCATGTGGACACACAAAAACAGTAAGGATAAATATTGGGTTGTCTCCCAACAAGCGCTTTTCTTTAATGCCTTTCTAGCTAGGTATGATGATGGCAATGATGCTCACACAAAAGATAAGAATTGAAACATAACGGGAGCATCATGAAGCATATGACTAGAACATTTAAGTCTAACCCACTTCCTATGCATAGGGATTTTGTGAGCAAACAACTTATGGGAACAATAATCAACTAGCATAGGAAGGTAACACAAGCATAGCTTCAAGATTTTAAGCACATAGAGAGGAAACTTGATATTATTGCAATTCCTACAAGCATATATTCCTCCCTCATAATAATTTTCAGTAGCATCATGAATGAATTCAACAATATAACCAACACCTAAATCATTCTTTTCATGATCTACAAGCATAGAATTTTTACTACTCTCCACATAAGCAAAATTCTTCTCATTCGAAATAGTGGGAGTGTCATAAGAGACTTGAACACTAAAAATTGTTTCCACATTAAAAGAGTAATGTTCAGAAAAAGGGTAATCATAATCATGACAAGTCTTATAAATATAATCGTCACTACTTTTTATAGCATAAGTTTCATCACAATAATCATCATAAGTAGCAACTTTGTTCTCATCATAATCGATTGAAACCTCTCCCAAGATAGTGGAATCACTAAATAAAGTTGACACTCTTCCAAATCCACTTTCGTATTCATCACAATAAAATTCAACATCCTCCAAAATAGTGGGATCACTACTTCCTAAAGTTGACACCCTTACAAACCCACTTTCATCAATATAATCATCATAGGTAGGCGGCATGCTATCATCGTAACAACTTTTCATATCAAAACTTGGGATGCTAAAAATATCATCTTCATTAACCATAGCATCCCCAAGCTTGGGACAAACATTAATTCCAGCAAATATATTCTCAAATAATTCATCCCCATCAAACATAGCTTCCCCAAGCTTGGGCCCTTTCATATCATAACCATAATTACTCTCATCATTAAAAATATGTATAGCACCAATAGTAAAGCAATTATCATCATCACAATGAGTAGTAGGAGCAACATCATTTGGGAGGGATACCTTTCTACCTTTGTTGCTCCTTCTTTTCTTTTTCTTCTTCATATTATGTGTGGGCTCAACCTTCCTCTTTGAGCTCCTTATTGATGAGATTGGTTGAATAGAAAGCTCCTCCTCGTTACCTGATTCATCATGAGAAATAATAGGAGGATATTGGGAAGTATCTTCCCTTTCATTAGTATTCTCATCGTCTTCTATTTGCTATCTTTTCTTTAGGTAATTGGCAATATAAGGATTTTCAATGCAATTCTCTGCACAAAACATATAAATCTTTTCTAGATCAATATCAAGGAAATGCTCAAGATTAAATTCTGGAATACCTTCAGTTATACTTTCATTTCTTCATACCCCAAAAGCAAACTAAGTTCATTATAATGTGCAAGGGAAATCAAATCATCACAATTTTTGGACACGATTCGGTCATGAAACAATTTGCATTGGAGATGTAAATGACCACGTTCATTGCAAAGTTCACAAGTACGGCAAAGGAATTTTAAATTTTCAGCACTCACACCTAGCCTTTCTTGCAACCATTTAGTTTCTAAATGCTTATGCCTCTTGCAATATATATCTTCTCTATTTGGTGTGTTCATGCAAACATGCACTCCACAAAAGTTGACATCCTCATAAGAGATATTTTCATCATAACTAGTGCAATCATCATTAGTACTATGGATATTCAAAGAGTTCATACTAACAACATTGCAATCATGCTCATCATTCAAAGATTTAGTACCAAGCATTTTAATGCATTCTTCTTCTAGCACTTGAGCACAATTTTCCTTCCCATCAAACTCACGAAAGATATTAAAAAGATGAAGCGTATTAGACAAGCTTAACTCCATTTTTTTGTAGTTTTCTTTTATAAACTAAACTAGTGATAAAACAAGAAACAAAAAGATTCGATTGCAAGATCTAAAGATATACCTTCAAGCACTCACATCCCCGACAACGGTACCAGAAAAGAGCTTGATGTCTACTACACAACCTCTTCTTGTAGACGTTGTTGGGCCTGCAAGTGAACAGGTTTGTAGGACAGTAGCAAATTTCCCTCAAGTGGATGACTTAAGGTTTATCAATCCATGGGAGGCATAGGATGAAGATGGTCTCTCTCAAACAACCCTGCAACCAAATAACAAAGAGTCTCTTGTGTCCCCAACACACCCAATACAATGGTAAATTGTATAGGTGCACTAGTTCGACGAAGAGATGATGATACAAGTGCAATATGGATAGTAGATATAGGTTTTTGTAATCTGAAAATATAAAAACAGCATGGTAACTAATGATAAGAGTGAGCGTAAACGGTATTGCAATGATAGGAAACAAGGCCTAGGGTTCATACTTTCACTAGTGCAAGTTCTCTCAACAATAATAACATAGATAGATCATATAACAATCCCTCAACATGCAACAAAGAGTCACTCCAAAGCCACTAATAGCGGAGGACAAACGTAGAGATTATGGTAGGGTACGAAACCACCTCAAAGTTATTCTTTCGGATCGATCTATTAAAGAGTTCATACTAGAATAACACCTTAAGACACAAATCAACCAAAACCCTAGTGTCACCTAGATACTCCAGTGTCACCTCAAGTATCCGTGGGCATGACTATATGATGTGCATCACACAATCTCAGATTCATCCAACCAACACAAAGTACTTCAAAGAGTGCCCCAAAGTTTCTACCGGAGAGTCAAGAAAACGTGTGCCAACCCCTATGCATATGTTCATGGGCGGAACCCGCAAGTTGGTCACCAAAACATACATCAAGTGGCACGTGATATCCCATTGTCACCACAGATTAACACGGCAAGACATACATCAAGTGTTCTCAAAATAAAGACTCAATCCGATAAGATAACTTCAAGAGGGAAACTCAATTCATCACAAGAGAGTAGAGGGGGAGAAACATCATAAGATCCAACTATAATAGCAAAGCTCGTGATACATCAAGATCGTGCCATAGAGAGAACACGAGAGAGAGAGAGAGAGATCAAACACATAGCTATTGGTACATACCCTCAGCCCCGAGGGTGAACTACTCCCTCCTCGTCATGGATAGCGCCGGGATGATGAAGATGGCCACTGGTGATGGGTTCCCCCTCCTGCAGGGTGCCGGAACGGACTCCCGAGAGTTTTTTTGTGGCTACAGAGGCTTGCGGCGGCGAAACTCCCGATCTATCTCGATATTCGATGGTTTTAGGGTACGTAGGGTTATATAGGCGAAAGAAGTCGGTCGGGGGTGCTCGAGGGGTCTACGAGACAGGGGGCGCGCCCTATAGGGGGGGGGGCTATCTCCTGGGCTCCTCGAGTATCTTCTGACTTGACCTCCAAGTCTCCAGGATGATAATCTTCCAAAAAATCACGTTGCCGAAGGTTTCATTCCATTTGGACCCGTTTGATATTCCTTTTCTTCGAAATACTAAAACAGGCAATAAAACAACAATATGGGATGGGCCTCCGGTTAGTAGGTTAGTCCCAAAAATGATATAAATGTGTAAAATAAAGCCCGTAATCATTCAAAACACATAGTAATAGGATGAGTGCTTCATAAATTATAGATACGTTGGAGATGTATCAACCGGCGAATGCACTAGCTGCCATAATAGGGGACCTCAGGAGACTCCATGACCATGTGCTTTCAACAGAGAGAAGCCTCCTCGCCTCGGATGATCCAGGATACCCACTTTATACGGTTCATGTGCCGAGTAGTTGCAAGATGTACGTCCACACATGCCCAGCGGACCTCTTCTTCATGAGGTTTGATTACATCTTCCAAATGTTTCAAATGAGGACACTCGATTTTATGTTCGTCCGCCTGCATGCGCTGCACATGAACTACATCGTCGGGAGAGAGCAAGTCACCGGTCTTGCGGTCGGGGACCCATACTACATGCATGAGGGCTTCTTGTCAATCAATGATGCCAACCGTCAATATGCGAGTCAGTACATCAAAGAATTCTTGGTCAGCAATAAGGACAAAGAAACGATTCTCCTACCTTATCATCCCGGGTAAGTCATCCGTGGATAGCACTATAACACATACATCCTTTCATGCATTTCAATAATTACTTTGCACGCATGGAGGCTAACTTGATCGTGTATTTTGCGCAGCGGGGGTGTCGTGCCGTTCTCATCGTTCTTTACCCTCGTTACTCCCGCGCTCTATATTTGGACCCATCGAAGTGCATACAAAAGAAAGATTACACACACATAAAGTATGTTCTGGACAGAGCTATGCTGGGCTTCAGCATGCGGGGTGGCTACATCCAAAGCAAAAAAAAATAAGGCCGGGGTCTGTTTTGGCCACAAGACTGACTTATGTTGCATTCAGCAACCGACAAGAAGTGAGAACGATGGATTCTACGACATCCATCTAATGATGGAGTACAGAAGGGATGTGCAATCACTTTGCATGAAATCTTCATCCGATACCCATATCCAGAGATGGGCCGAAGCCTTTGGAGCCGTGCCGGATAATCGACTTCGAAATGATTTCTACCGGATCCAGCAGGAAATTGTGTCCATCATCATGAAAGATGTCCTCGAAGAGAATGGAATGTTCTACGGTGGCCAAATATCGTGAGCTAATGTCCGAACCCGCATTGCCCTCTAACGTCAGGACATGACGCCTTTCACTAAGCTTGGGTCCGTCCTCCCAGATATGGACAAATGGGAAGAGTGCACTGCTTAAAAACAATGTGTCTTTTTATTTACTTGTTACTTTCTCTGTATGACGAAACTTCGAATGTCTCAGTACGATGAAACTATTAGATGTATGGTGCCGTGCTCTTGTTAATTACTTTCGGTACGATGAAATTTGTTAACTATGTTTACTATATATGTTGCTTCTATTTCATAATTGTTTCATTCAATTCGCTTCATGATATGTGTCTGTGTGTGTGTGCGCATCTTTGACAGGTATATAGATCAACAATGGCGAGGAAGTGGTATACCGTGTATGTAGGGCATGTTCCGGGTGTGTATGATGAGTGGCCAGGGTGTCAGGCCCAGGTCTCTGGCTTCTCCGGCGGAAGCCAGAAAGGGTTTGATAGCAGAGCGGAAGCCAAAGCTAGTTACTTGAGATTCATGGCACAACAGGGGATTCAGAACCAGCGCCGCTGCAAAAACTACTACATAATACCGCTTTTGATCATCGTGATCACTCTTATCTTCTATGCGGTCATACCATAGTCTACATTGATGATGAAACATGAGTATGTGACCATGTAGTTGCATGTATTGAGAACTTGTAAAGACTTGTAACGCTATTTTGAGACATGTTTTCGACCATGATTGATGATGATGAGATACTTGAGACATGTCGAGACTTGTAATAACTTTGGCTCATCGATGACTCACTTGCTTTTCAATGAATATGCATGTTATTGTATAAACGGCGGATCTGTTTAATTGTGTACAGTGCCAAAACGCAATTTTTTTTACAAAAGTTAGCAGTGGCTTGGGGGTAAAGATTACCAGTAGCACTCAAGTAACAGTAGCGCTGGCTAGTTCCATGCACTGTAGATAATTATCAGTAGCGTTGGGTGAAAGCGCGCTACAGCTAGCTTTAGATACCAGTAGCGCTGGGCCAAACAAGATCTACTACTAAAAAATAGCTGTAGCGCCGTAGCACTAGCACGCCTGCCCGCGCTACTAATAGCAAAAAAAACAGCACTACTGGTAAGGGTTTTCCTAGTAGTGTGCGCCCATTTCGTCGAACACATGCGGTGGGAGCAGCGCCGTTGAGCGGGATCGCCGGGGAACCTATTTCTGAGCCGGAGGGAGTGGATGAAGTAGTCGTCCGCCTTGTAGCCGGAATCTTCCTCCACTTTGCACCCAGGACCTTGGCGACCTTCGCCGCCGCCGGCCGGATTTCCTATGAACTAGAATGGGAAAGCAAAACAAGCATAGCTTCAAGATTTTTAACACATAGAGAGGAAACTTGATATTATTGCAACTCCTACAGGCATATATTCCTCCCTCATAATAATTTCCAGTAGCAGCATGAATGAATTCAAAAATATAACCATCACATAAAGCATTCTTTTCATGATCTACAAGCATAGAATTTTTATTACTCTTCACATAAGCAAATTTCTTCTCATGAATAGTGGTGGGAGCAAACTCAACAAAATAACTATCATGTGAGGCATAATCCAATTGAAAATTAAAATCAAGATAACAAGTTTCATGGTTATCATTATTCTTTATAGCATATATGTCATCACAATAATCATCATATATAGCAACTTTGTTCTCATAATCAATTGGGACCTCTTCCGAAATAGTGGATTCATCACTAAATAAAGTCATGACCTCTCCAAATCCACTTTCATCAATACAATCATCATAAATAGGAGGCATGCTTTCATCATAATAAATATTCTCGTCAAAACTTGGGGGACTAAAAATATCATCTTCATCAAACATAGCATCCCCAAGCTTGTGGCTTTGCATATCATTAGCATCATGGATATTCAAGGAATTCATACTAACTACATTGCAATCATGCTCATCATACAATGATTTAGTGCCAAACATTCTAATGCATTCTTCTTCTAGCACTTGATCACAATTTTCCTTTCCATCATTTTCACGAAATACTTTAAAAAGATGAAGCATATGAGGCACCCTCAATTCCATTTTTTTGAAGTTTTCTTTTATATACTAAACTAGTGATAAAACAAGAAACTAAAAGATTCGATTGCAAGATCTAAAGATATACCTTCAAGCACTAACCTCCCCAGCAATGGCGCCAGAAAAGAGCTTAGTTGACGGGGTGTTAGTGCCGCTTATCTAGCCTCCCCATCAACGGCGCCAGAAAAGAGCTTGATGTCTACTACACAGTCTTCTTCTTATAGACGTTGTTGGGCCTCCAAGTGCAGAGGTTTGTAGGACAGTAGCAAATTTCCCTCAAGTGGATGACCTAAGGTTTATCAATCTGTGGGAGGCGTAGGATGAATATGGTCTCTCTCAAGTAACCCTGCAACCAAAGAACAAAGAGTCTCTTGTGTCCCCAACACACCCAATACAATGGTAAATTGTATAGGTGCACTAGTTCGGTGAAGAGATGGTGATACAAGTGCAATATGGATGGTAGATATAGGTTTTTGTAATATGAAATTATAAAAACAGCAAGGTAGCAAGTGGTAAAAGTGAGTGTAAACAGTATTGCAATGCTTCAAAACAAGGCCTAGGGTTCATACTTTCACTAGTGCAAGTTCTCTCAGCTATAATAACAAAACTGGATCATATAATTATCCCTCAACATGCAACAAAGAGTCACTCCAAAGTCACTAATAGCGGAGAACAAATGAAGAGATTATTGTAGGGTACGAAACCACCTCAAAGTTATCCTTTCTGATCGATCTATTCAAGAGTCTGTAGTAAAATAACATGAAGCTATTCTTTCCGTTCGATCTATCCTAGAGTTCGTACTAGAATAACACCTTAAGACACAAATCAACCAAAACCCTAATGTCACCTAGGTACTCCAATGTCACCTCAAGTATCTGTGGGTATGATTATACGATATGCATCACACAATCTTAGATTCATCTATTCAAGCAACACAAAGAACTTCAAAGAGTGTCCCAAAGTTTCTACCAGAGAGTCAAGACGAAAACGTGTGCCAACCCCTATGCATAAGTTCACAAGGTCACTGAACCCGCAAGTTGATCACCAAAACATACATCAAGTAGATCACGTGAATATCCCATTGTCACCATAGATAAGCACATGCAAGACATACATCAAGTGGTCTCAAAGCCTTAAAGACTTAATCCGATAAGATAACTTCAAAGGGAAAACTTAATCCATTACAAGAGAGTAGAGGGGGAGAAACATCATAAGATCCAACTATAATAGCAAAGCTCGCGGTACATCAAGATCATGCCAAATCAAGAACACGAGAGAGAGAGAGAGAGAGAGATCAAACACATAGCTACCGGTACATACCCTCCGCCCCGAGGGTGAACTACTCCCTCCTCGTCATGGAGAGCACCGAGATGATGAAGATGGCCACCGGTGATGGATCGCCCCTCCGGCAGGGTGCCGGAACAGGGTCCCGATTAGTTTTTTGTGGCTACAAAGGCTTGTGGCGGCGGAACTCCCGATCTAGGCTTCTTTCTGGGGGTTTCTGTATTTATAGGAATTTTTGGCGTCGGTCTCACGTCAGGGGGGTCTCCGAGTCATCCACGAGATAGGGGGGCGAGCCCAAGGTGGTAGGGCGCGCCCTCCACCCTCGTGGATGGCTCGGGACTCTTCTGGCCCAACTCTTTTACTCTGGGGCCTTGTTTTGGTCCATAAAAAAATCATCAAATGCATATAAAACATCCTAGATGGATAATATAATAGCATGGAACAATCAAAAAATTATAGATACGTTGGAGACGTATCAGGTACTACCGCTGGTACAGCAGTACTACCGCCTGTAGCTTTGAGCGATACTACGCTCCATGCCGCGGTACTACCGCTGGCTCTTCTCCTAAGCCACTTCAACGATAACAAAGGATCCTCCAAGATGAGGAAAGGAGTTGGGGGTGCAAAAGATATGTGTACGTGGTGACTCCACCCTACGACTCAAGTCCACCAAAAACAAAAGCGAAGGAGAACTACACCGTCTTCACTTTAAGCTCCGAGGGGAATAAATCGTCTTGTGCCAATGAATGAAAATCTAAAGAGGTCAATGCAAACGATTAGTCCGCAAACGCATTGTCATCAAACACCAAAACCACTTAAGAGAGAGATATGCCCTAACAAACAACCTCTCCCGACAAAACACAACAGAGTTTCAGCCGGGGGTGATACTTGCAGTTGCAGTCACGTTGAAGACATGCAACTACATTTAAGGGCGACACTTTCAGTTGCATGCCTGGTGGCAGACATGCAATGGACCTTTCCGACAAAACCACAGAGTTTGCAGTCGGGGGCTACACTTGCAATTGCGTGCCTAGTGGCATACATGCAATTATCCCTTCCCCAACAAAACACCAAAGAGTTGCAGTCGGGTGACACTTGTAGTTGCATGCCTAGTGACAGACATGCAATTGCTCCTTCCCCGGCCAAACACCAAAGAGTTGCAGCCGCGTTGAAGACATGCAATTCCAGTCAGGGGCGGCACTTGCAGTTGTACGCCTTATGGTAGACATCCAACGACTTCTCCCAATAAAACACCATGGAGTTAAAGTTGGGGCGACGCTTGACGTTGTGTGCCTAGTGGCAAACATGCAACTGCCCCTTCCCCCGACAAAACACCACATAGTTGTAGTTGTATTGAAGACATGCAGTTGCAGTTGGGACGTGACACTTGTAGTTGTGTGCCTAGTGGTTAAAATGCAACCTACCCGCTCCCCAGAAAAAATACCACTAAGTAACATTCGCGTGGAAGACGCACAGTTGACACTTTTGTAGTTGCATGCTTGCTGGCAGACATGCAATGACCCTCCCCCAATAAAACACGACAGAGTTGCAGCCGCGTTGAAAAACATGCAGTTGCAATCAGGTGCAACACTTGGAGTTGCATGCGCGATGGCAGACATTCAATGGCCTCTCTTGACAAAGCACCACAGAGTTGCAGTTGGGGCGACACTTACAACTGTGTGCCTAGTGACAGACATGCAACTGCCCTCTCCCCAACAAAACACCACAAAGTTGTAGTTGCATTGATGACATGCAGTTGTAGTCGGGACGTGACGTTTGTTGTTGTGTGCCTAGTGGTGAAAACACCACTGAGTTGGAATCGCGTGAAAGACATGCGATTGTAGTCGAGGTGATTGTATAATAATATTTCAAGCTTCAAGAATAAATGTTGTTGTTTAATAAAAAGTAGTTAGAATCGTGTAATTAGCAAGAAAAAGGTTTTAAACAAGGAAAAAATGAAAGTACAAATGCAAAAAAGAAAAAAAAATCAGCGTCACAAAGGAACATAGACAAAAAAAAGGGTTAAAATGCACTTACAAGAAAACAAAAAAAACTGTAAAAAAATAAAACTCGATGAACTTTTTCCTGTTTGGATCGCACAGACCGGTTGGATCGGATGACCGCATGTGCCTCAATCCATTTTTTTCATGGTCTTTATATAAATGCAACAATGACAGCTGTTTTCCCTGTTTCCTTTCCTTTTTTCTATCTTGTTTTTTTTTCGTTAAATGCGTGAACTTTTTCGAAAGCCACGAATGTTTTGCAAAGTTAGTAAACTTTTTTTCAACTTGGATGAACTTTTTTTTCAAAGTTGATGAACTTTTTTTCAAATTCGATGTACTTTTTTTTTTCCAAATTTGATGACGTTTTGAAAACCAATGAACTTTTTTTAAACCGATGAACTTTTATCAAAATCGACAAGTTTCTTTTCAACACCGATGAAGCTTTTTTTTGAATCGATGAACTTTTTTTCAGATTGATGATCTTTTTCTTTCAAAATCAATGAACTTTTTTCATATTTGTGACTTTCTTCGAATTTGATATATTTTTTCAGGGAGTTTCGCAAAAAAAAATTGAGGGAGTTCGATCGAGAGAGAAAGGTATACCTGTGCAACTCGCAAAAAAAAAATTGAGGGATTTGGGTGCGACACGCGTCCCCGCATCCGTCGCGCACCTCGCAAGCCGTCGGCGCGGGTTTTGGTCGCCGCCGTCGAGCACAGGTATTTTGCTGACGCGTGGAATCCACGTAATGCTGATCACGCCTTGCTACGAGCATCAGTGCTGGATTGCGTGGATCGCCTGCATGACTGTCCTCATGTTACCCTTCCTGCTCTCCTTGCCGTTAACAAGATTCAGAACAATACGGATCGTCAACGTCATTTTGCTGTGTGCCTTTACGGTCCTAAACACGCTCAGCAACATCGTCAAGGCAAGGTTGTTTTCAGGTAATCATCTAGTACTTTTTGTATTTGAATTAAACCAAGCATTTATGTTATGCATAATTGTCCAACAAATTAAATTGTTCTAATTTACTCGATTTCAGCACAACATACTGAACCCATATTATGTAAAACTATATTTCTTGTACCATGGAAACATGAACCCATGTATTGGAAATTAACTTATTTAAGGAAGCTTTTATGTAGAGCTTAGAGTTAAGTATCTGACTAAAAATGGACTCGACTAAACACGGTAGAGATAGAGTTGTGGTATTCATCAAGAAGAAGCAATGATAGGTGCCAAAAAAGGCAAAAATGATGTGGTAAAAAAGTTCACATCAATTTTTTGTTTGGATAATGGAATAGATGGCACTTAGTCATCCTTGACAGAACATGATTTTAGCTCAACAATTTTATTTCAAGAGGACACATAGTTGAAATTAAGGACGGACAACTGAGTCACGGGAAGCAAGTGGGTAGATTTTAAAAACCAATTGAATCGGGGTTTTTTTGCGAGGAAAAAACCAATTGAATCTGTTCCACCATTGCCTGTTTAGACATAATTCTTCGTAGCTTCTCATTGTCAGGGTAACTGGAAGTTGAAAATCATTGTTAGGTCTCATAGGGTCTTGAGCGCTGGACCAATGTGACAGTCGTTTATTGCATAGCATCGTAGGAAACATACGGTGATCTACAACCGAACAAATAGTAGATGTCAGGGTATACAAAGTTCCTGTTATAAAGTAGCCCCAATTAAATCTTCAGAACAAAACTACAGTAGAATAGAAACTGAAAAAAAGATGAGGATTTGCTGACCATCAACAATAATTGAGCAAATAAAATTACTACTAAGAGGGCATTCAAATAATCATAGCAGTATCTAGTGGTGTCAAGAGGTATAAAAAGCAGATGGTTCACTATTATAAAAAGTTAGTTCTTCAAGCACTGTTCGCTCCAGCCATCTTCTTTCAATGTGAGGATGGTATTTGGAAGACCTGGTCTCCTCTCAAGTATAAAATCTTCCTTATGGCTGTTCCTTCGCAAGTATCTTGCAAAGAGAGGGCTACCGCACGATCATAGTTGTGCATTTTGTAGCGGGCATGACGAAGACGCTGACCATTTGTTCTTTGGCTGTGCGGTTGTCAGTATGGTTTGGCATGCCGCGCTTAGCTGGGCCAGCCTACAGCCCCTCCAACGGTAGATGAACTCCACTTTAAAATATTGGTGGACTGCTGCTGCGAGGAAAAAATGGTTTAACTCTGTAGTCGCCTTGGTCGTTTGGTCCATCTAGAATGAGCAAACAATATAGTCTTTCACATTGCCCATCTTCCACTTCTAAAGCTTGTTGATTTTATAAATCTGAATGTCATTTATGAGTTCAGGCTGGAGCAAAGCAATTAGGCTCCCTGCTCCCTGTTTTGTCCCTTGGGCAAAGCACTTAGGCTTCCTGCTCCCTGTTTTGCCTCTTGACCGGTCATCACCGTTTGTACTACCCTTGTACTTGCTTTCTGTCTCAATATATGACATGTAGTTCTCCTGCATGGTTAAAAAAATGCAAATAATGCACCAAAATGATGCTACATGAAGTCTATAAGCTTATGTGTTTTCTTTCTGACCAAAGGTAAATAATTAAACCACAGCTTAAAAATATTTGTATGGCTGCGCAGCAAGATTATCCGATGGGCTATGTAACACATGTAACAAATCAAATGATTTTACCATCTAAGATATGCATAATTAGATGCAAAGTGCATGTGTAATGCAAATAAAATCAAAACTTTGGTAAGGGATGGGATGGGGCTCGTACATACCAGACCTGCCAGATGGTTATATATGAATTTGGGAAGTAGGTTAGGTTGCACATGAAGAAGAATTGATTCATTGTTAGACCCTTCCATATTTGAAGAACGATATCCTCTCCAAGAAACAACACACGGAAACATGAGCATCTGGGACTGGGCAATGACTGTCGAACAAAATTTAGTTTGGATATAATTAATCAAGCACCCAAATATGCAAAAGTAGCAATGTATAGGAACCGTGTGTGCCTGTAGCATGTAAGGTTGCACAGAGAAAAACTACTGAAGAACAACAGGGGTACATGACCTTCAACTGCAGAAGAATTCTTGTCGTAGTCCGTAGGTCGCCGTCCTCGTCCAGTTGAAGCTAGCAAGCACCTCAGACCTATGTTCAAG
The DNA here is from genome assembly GCF_018294505.1 of Triticum aestivum. NCBI lineage: Eukaryota > Viridiplantae > Streptophyta > Magnoliopsida > Poales > Poaceae > Triticum > Triticum aestivum. The sequence goes on from NC_057801.1 coordinate 142,113,354, forward strand.
CGCCAAGAAACATACGAATACCACATCACAACACCAAATCAAGCAAATCACGAAGCAAGCAAACCAGAACAGATGAGAGGCGCAAGCTCACCATGGATATCGATCTATCTTCATCAGACCAGTGCAGACCACAGAAATCCAACAAAAATGAAAGAAGATTAATCATCCAAAGCACCACAAGAAGTCCAAAACTACAACAGCTAATAAGTGAATGAAGATACGGGCCAATCATGAGGAGAAGAGATGATAACGCTCTTCTTCAGGTTGTGCTTGCGGGCGTTGATAGCGACGGCTAGGAGGCAGCGGGTCAGCGAGCTTCTCCTTCCAGAACTCATCCCGCTGGGACCGGGCCGCGGCGGGGATGGCCGCGTCTGGTGCATCTGAGGCCATCAGCGCGAGGAGATCCCGGAGCAGAGCAACTCGTGCGCACAGGCTCATTGGGCTGCGCGGGGATGGCCGACGCATCCGAGGCCGCCGGCAGGCCTGGAGTAGAGCGTCCCGCTAGAATCGGGGTCGCAACGGCGACGGCCGCATCTGGTGCGTCCGATGACGCCAGCGCGAGGAAGGTTCGGAGCGGAGCGGAGCATCGCGTCCGAGGTCGCCGATGCGAGGAGGGCCCAGAGCAGACGAATGGCGTGCACACATGCTGATTCGGGTGCATGGAGGTGGCCGCATGATCATTCCTTCGACGGAAAGGATGATGCCTACAATCAAATCAGGAGATAGCGGCGTTGAGTTGCAGGAATCGTGAAACAATAGGCAGTGCCTTGGTGCGGCGTAGGATGCGGGGATTGCGGAAATCGAAGGGGAGCTGGGAGGTGAAGTGGAAGGGATGAGAGAATAATGAGAAGAATATGTGGCGTCCAAGGAGGGGAAGGAGAGCCGCGGGTGCAGGCCAACCTGCTCGTTCGGGCTTCCACGCGGCTCGGGATGCCGGAAGAATAACGTGAGCGTGCCGGTTAATTGTACGTATTGAGGTAAACAAACAGAGAAAGCTTACCGATCGATTGTAGCTTGGAAACTGAATGCTGATGTGGCGTGATGATGACGTGGATAGTGTGCATGTAGAGAGAATTGGTAGTAGTGGGGAGCAACTTCTTAAGAATGTAAGATTTGAGCCACGACACAAGAAACCACCGACTCTGCGCCTAACCGATAAGTGGAGCACTGATTGTCCAGTTAGCTCGCGAAAACAGCGAAACCGACAGATAGGCCCCACCTGTCGGGCTGACGTGGCGAAGACTAAAAATTTGACCACTGATGTGGCAAATGAGATGTGGTCCCCACATGTTAATGGCTAGATGGTCATCTTCTCCACAACCCTTTTTCAACGAGGCATTTCATCAAACAGCTTATGGGCACGAATCCTTTTCCTCTCGGTGGAGAAAGTGAGCGGCGGCAGCCCGTCTGCCTCTCCATGGAGCGCCACTGCGCCAGCGGGGTAGGCGTGGATGCCCTTAGCTCATCTCTCCGCCGCGCGCCGAGCTCGGCCGCGAGCGAACCGCTCCATTGCCGGGGTCTGTCGTTGCACGCCATGAAGCCCCGTGTCAGCGGAGTTAGCACCGCCCAGCTCTCCGCTGACTTTGGCGGCCAGCATCAAGCACGCGCTCACGAGCCAACATGGCCGCGGCGGCCAGAGCATCACGTAGAGGTGCGCGGTGACCAGCGACCAGCCAGTGCGGTGAGCGGCGCAGTACATCGACGCGAAGGCCAGCAGCTTATGCGGCATCGCATGGCCGAGGTGCGGGTGCTGCTCGTTGCTGTACTCGGCGGCGGCTGTATGCGAAGACTGCACGGGACGCGCATGACCAGTGAGGCCAAGGCGACTGTGGCGCTAGACGCATAAGGCAAGCTCAGGGTGCAATCGTGTGATGGCGACGAGCGTGGCACCAACTACTCGTCGTACGGCCTCAAGACCGAAGCCCGGAGCGACGGCGCTCCAAGGAGTGGACACGGAGCTCATGCCGTTCCAGATCGAGCGGGAACTCCACCAGCGCGTGCCGCCATCACTCCCCAGCAGCCGCTGCCGCTTCCGAATTGGATTCCTCTGCAGCTGGCTCCTCCACTTAGCTCCACCATAGCCGGACTTAAGCCCCAGCACATCGCCACACCCGCCCACAACTTACTTGATGAAATGCCAGGAAGAAATAGAGGAAGAAGTAAATAGAAAAACCGAGTCATTGACAGGTAGGACCCATGCCCACCTCAGCAAAATGTCCATGTAGGCTCGCCACGTCAGCCCGACAGGTGGGGCCTACCTGTCGGTTTCGCTGTTTTCACGAGCTAACTGGACAATCAGTGCTCCGCGTTATTGGTTAGGCGCAGAGTTGGTGGTTTCTTGTGCCCTGACTCAGATGTGGTATCAAGTTGTTACCCTAGCCCCAAGTGTGGTGGTTTTGGGTAAATAACTCACATACTGCCAAGGTCTCTGTAATATCTTCTGGCCCATAATCTTTTTTTTTTTGAGAAACACACACTCAATCCCATGATGGCACCAAAGACAGACGAAGCCAATACATCTTGATGAAGAGATATGCTCGTTTGGCCACAATTGTTGAATTTGTCTTGAGACTTGCCTTTACGTGTTTATTTCTTTCACTCTTTCTACGTCACACCATGACATGCATATATTAGGCATCTTCATCAACGACACAAAAAGACGACATTTCATTGTTGCAGCACACACCAATAAGCAGAGAAGCCTCAGGGGCAACATACTTCATTCAACACAGAGACCATAAAGCCAGCCAATTGAATTACGTCTAGATACATCTCCTTTTTATTCATTTTGATGACAAGTATTTCCGGACGAAGGGAGTATTTCCGAACGGAGGAAATACTTGTCATCAAAATGAATAAAAGAAGTAGTAGAGTTGTTGCAGGGATTGGGGTGAAGCCTCCATTTCAATCGACCGATAACCATATTTAA